>NW_024704759.1:695513-795391 GCF_018977255.1 Callorhinchus milii
AATAAGGACCACGCGTGTGACGTTAGGCTCTGGCGGAAATCGGTTACGTTCTCCTGTGGGAGCAGCCCTGTAAATAAATTTTCCTTTTTTAATAAAAATCGTAGGAACAGGAGTAGGCCAATGAGCCCCTCGAGCCTGTTCCGCCATTCTATAAGATCACGACTGATCTGTATCTCAACTCCAATTACCTGCCCTTAATACCCTGACCTAACAACATCTATCCACCTCAGTCTTGACAATGTGATTGGATCCATCATCCACTGCCTTTTGGGGGAGAGAGCTCCAGATTTCCACTGGCCTTTGGGTGAAAAACTGCCCCTGATTTCACTCTTAAATGGCTGAGCTCTAATTTTAAGATGATGCCCCTTGTTCTGAATTCCCCACCAGAGGAAATAGTTTATTTGTATCTACCCCATTGAATCCCTTTAGTATTTTAAACATCTCAGTTAGATCAAGTGCTCGTCACCCCCCCACTTAAAATATTAGACAATTTTACAGCTTTTAAAGTCATTATGCACCTTAAAACTGAATGTCAAATGGGTTTGGTTTTATTTACAGCCATGTTTTTAATTGGGTTTAGTAAATATTAATTGGATAATGTTTTATAATAAGAGGATATTTAAATCTCTTAATGAGACATTAGCAATTATTCTGCATCATGTAAATGTAATGTAGAAATCAACTTGTGTCAAGCTGCCACACACACCTGTCTTTGCCATGATCGCTCCTTGTAATGGGGAAGATTGAATGATTATAATAATAATAATAATAAGTCTTGCATTTGATATAGCGCCTCGTCACGTCTTTGAGGCGTCTCAAAGCGCTTCACAGAAATTACTGTAAAGTGAATTGACTGACCCTATCAGCCCATCCTCACCCGACTCCACTGGCTTCCCATCACACAGAGGATACAGTTCAAAATCCTGTTCCTCACCTCCAAAACCCTCCAGGACCTTGCTCCCCCCTACCTCTGTGACTTAACCTTCTACCAACCTGCCTCCACTCAGTGGCCTGTTTCACATCCCCCGCCTCGCCCACCCTAACATTGGTGGGCAGGCCTTCTGCCACTCTGCCCCCACCCTCTGGAAATCCCTCCCACCGTCCCTCCACCTCGCCCTCTCTCTTGCCTCCTTCAAGACCCACCTCAAGACATCAACAACAACGTGGATTTATATAGTGCCCTCCGCCCCGGACGGCGTCTCAGAGCTTCACAGTAACGGATCCCGCGGTCGAGCCCGGGGGAGGAGCCAGGGGAAGGGAGGGGAGCGGGGGGGGGGGGGGGGGGGGAGAAGGTGACCAAAGGCGCGGTTGAAAAGAAAGGTCTTCAGCCAAGACCTGAAAGTAGGAAGAGAGGGAGCGAGGTGAAGGCAGTTCCAGAGCCTCGGGGCATAGTGGCTGAAGACATGGCCGCCGAGGGTGGAGCGGAGGACTCGGGGGACGAGGAGGAGGCAGACCCGGAGGAACGAAGGCAACGGGTACTGTTTTGAGGAGAGAGAAGGTCAGAGAGGTCGGAGGGTGCAGAGGAGTGGAGGGATTTGAAGATAAGGGTGAGGATATTGAAGTCAATCCTCTCTGGGACAGGCAGCCAGTGCAGTCTGGCCAGGACTGGGGGATCAGGGAGCGGGGTTTGGTGCGGGACCCTCCTCGAGACCGTGCCTTCAGGCACTCTCCTTCCCCCCCACCCTGCCCTCCACCCTCCCCCATCCTGAACCCCAGCTCGGGTCTGAAGCATTGGTTGTCCAGCACCTTGGGACATCCTCCCAGCGTGAATGTTGCTGTACACACGTCATTTTGTTGTTGTATATTTTGTGGGTGAAATGCAGCAGGCAATTGGGCACAGCAGCGTCTCACAAATCATCCAGGTCCTGATGTGTGACAGGTAAGTGGACATGACATCAGTGGAATTAAGGTTAGAAGTGGAACAGTAGACTTGTGGGTCATCCACATAGATGTGGACATCAGTCGTGGATTGAGTGACAAATTATTTTTTTATTGTCACTTTTTTTTGATGCGATTGTCGGATCCTGGCGGAGTCCAGGGATTGAGTGACAAGTTATTGTCACTCTGCTCGGGAGATTCCAGGGATTTAAATCTTCCCAACAGAAGAGGACATAATCTAGCTCAAAAGAGTTTCAAATGTACTGTTCCACTTCTAACCTTGATTCCTGATCCACTGACGTTGCATCCACTTGCCTGTCAGACGTCAGGACCTGGATGAGCCTCAGTTTCTTATACCTTAACATGAAAGTCATCTTTCTCAGCTCCCACTAACATCTCCTTGCTTCCGGCTCCGATTTGCTCCTCCCGCACTGCTCTTTCCTATCCCCCCCCTTCCCCTGCATGGCTAACTCAGGTTTGATGTGAGGCCCAGACCCTCTCAACCATTGGTGGCTGAACCTTCAGCTGCTGTGCTCCTAACCTCCAGAACTTCATCCTTCCATCACACACACTCTCTATCATTTTAAATCTTGTCTTAAAAACGTATCTCTTTGACCACGCCTAGAGTCATATCTTCTGCAGCCTGTCTCCATTGCTCAGTGTTCAGCCCTGTCACTGTGAAGTACTCAGACACGTTCATCCCACCTGAAAGTCTCTGCTGTGTGGATTCCAATTTATTATAATAATATTAATCCTTGCACTTGATACAGCGCCTTGTCACATCTTCGAGACGTCTCAAAGCGCATCACAGAATATACTGTAAAGTGAATTGACTGTGTATTTTGTGGGTGAAACACGGCAGCCAATTGAGCACAGCAGTGTCCCACAAACAGTCGTGGATTCAATGACCACAATTTTGTTTAGGGGGTTATTACGCCTGGAAAAGCCATCCGCCAATTGACTTAACAACCAGGTTCCTACTTTCCTGCTAGGTAAACAGGTGTATGGAGTAAGGAAACTTGTCCAAAGTTTGCCTATTGTGTTTTTGGTGACATGTGGTCAGTTAGGAAGGTTGAAATGAATTAATCACTGCCCCAAATATCGATCTTTTAGGAAGGTGAGGACTCGGTTTGAGTCCCACTTTGGGCCTTAAGCTCACAGTCTAGGCTGACTCTCCAGTCCAGTGCTGGGAGGGAGGGGCTGCCCTTCAGATCAGGTTCCGTCTCACAGTGTAGTCGGACACAGGAGCCCCAGGTGCCCCCTCCCCTGCTGAACAGCCTGGGTACCTGTGCGAAGGGCGCTATATAAAAAACAAGTTGTTCTGCCAACCCCTGCCCATCCCTTACTGTCACTCGCCACGAGTTTCTCTGTCCTCATTCACTTTCCCTTGCTCCCATTTATCCCTCTTTTCTCACACCTCTTTAAGTTTTTCTCTTCTCTCACCCTCTCATCGTCGGGTGAGGGCGGATGGAAGGCTGGACGAGTGTCTCAGTTTATGGGGGGCTATTATTTTCCTAATTGAAGGCAGCAGAGACAATAACACAAACACCAGAGCTTTTTATTAAGCAATAATACTTACCATTTTATTACATTGTCATAAAGTGTAATGAAAATGCTCTCACCCTAAACCCAATTATGTAACCACTCATTAAGGCCAATTCTGCCTGTTCAGGTGAATGTTAAAGATCCCATGACATTTTTGGAAAAGAGGAGGGAGTTTCCTCCAGTGCCCTGGGCTGAACATCGAGAAAATTGGCTGTAGTGTTTGCCTACAAACACAGTGCCTGCACTTCACAGTAAAATCTTGAAAAGAGCTTTGAGATGTCTCGATAAAGCGCACAATTCAAATGCAAAGAGATTTATTTTTTATACCCACCAATTTAATGAATAAATAAAATTAATAATAATCTGGTCGCTTAATCCACGACTATTTGTGGGATACTGCTGTGCACAATTGGCTGTCGCGTTTCGTCCACAAGATATACAGTCAATTCAATTTACAGTATATTCTGTGAAGCGCTTTGAGATATCTCAACGACGTGATAAGAGGCAATATCAAATGCAAGAATTATTATTATTTCCTTTTTCTGCCTGTTTTTCTCAGTTATAAGTTTGTTAGGAGCAGTAAATGTTTACTAAGCCCTTGTTTAGCGAGATGGGAAACTGGAAATTCTTCCCATCTTTCCGAATTCCTTTAAAAGAACCGTAGCGAACATCGGGATATCAGAGAATATCAGCTGGTTCACAGTTCCTCTGCCAAACGCTCTTCAGTTCCCACCTGTTGCCGGCTACTTTTTCCCCTCCCAGAGAGTCATAAAAAACAGAGAAAACTCTACAAAAAACACAGCAATTCAGAAAAAAATCCTTGCCTGGAAAATCCCTCCTCGATTCTCGAAGGCAGTGGAGTGAGTTCCAGGTAGTCAGCACGGACTGGCTGTGGGATGACACAGGCTGAGGGGCTGTCTTCACCTAAATCTCTTGCGTGAGGATATTGAGAAATTCTGTAAAGGGTCTGTGTCTAAAGTATGATAAGTGAAGTGTTGTCTGTTTGGTGCCAGAGTCTCACCATTGGTTTCTGTTGCAGAGACGAAACTGGATATCTACAAACTGGATCATGAAAATACAGAAGAAAGAGAAGCCGGTGAGTGAGTGTGTGTGTGGGGGGGGGGTGAGGATATGGGTAGGGGCGGGGGAATGAGAACATGGTGGATGGGTTTGAGTGAGTGTGTGTGGGGTGAGGATATGGGGGATGGGGAGGGAATTTGTGTGGGAGTGAGTGTGTGTGGGGGGAGCCGAGACCGTCCTGTGTGATTACAACTCCAGGGGTTGGATCATGACACTGGGAGTTCTGATATCCCATCCTCGTCTCAGACACATAACAACATTCCTGCTGCTGGCTCCCGTTCTTATTTCATCCAACTGACCATGCTGTATCTACACTGTGGGGCAGGGATCTCATTGCACTGATCCATTTATTTCATGGCTGTTGTGGTACGTTGCTGTGCGCAATTAGGCTGCCGCATTCACCTACAAACACACACTCCATTTCACAGTAATTCCTGTGAAGCCCTTTGGGACGCCCTCCCAAAGTGAAAGGCGCTGTATCAAATGCAAGGATTATTATCATTGGCGTGTCATGCTTTCAGCCAATATACCCCGAAACTCTGGAATTCGCTGCCTCAATTCCTCCACCTGGACTCCTGCTTGCCCGCCTTCAGATCACACCTTCCTCTTAGACCGTACCTTCGGTCACCCCCCTCCCCTCTCAGGATTAAAACTCCGCCATTGTTAAATGCTCTGAGACACTACCCCACATGAATGCAAATATAAATGCAAGTTTTTGTCACAGTGAGCCCAACTGCAACACCTCTTTGTCTTCCCATCAACCACAGCTGACAGCACAGACCCAATGGTGGAACTTAGAACCATCCTAGTGACTGTGGATTTTGTGGGCACTGATAGTTAAAGGTGTTTTGCCCACAAAATATAGTCACTACACTTTACACTTTATGAAGCGCTTTGAGACGTCTCAAAGACATGATAAGGCTCTATATCAAATGCAAGGATTATTATTATCCTAAAATAAGCCTTGCATTTGAATTCAAGCCTAAATATTGAAACCTCTCAGGGTGCTTCACATGGAATTGCTCTCACATGGAATTGCCTACAAAACAGATAGTGTAGTGACTATCTGTTTTGTAGGCAAACATGGCAGCCAATTTGTGCACAGCAATGTCCCACAAACAGCCCGGAAGTGAATGACCAATTTATTTGAAGGATTGTCGGGCACGACACTGGGAAGGAGAAACTCCATTCTTTTCAAAAAGTTTCGCAAGATCTTTAAGGCGCCCCCCACCTCGATTTAGCATGTTATCCGAAGGACGGCACCTCCGAACTGCAGTTCTTCCCCCAGCACTGTGTTGGAACGTCAGTTCAGACTGTGAGCTTAGTTTAGACTGAGTTTTGTCTCCAATGAGAGTGAGAGAACAAACAGAGGCTGTGTCACTATATCAGTATAGGCCAAGCCATTTTGGTGGAAGTTACAGTACTGTGCCTTATACAATGCTCTGCCTTGCTGTATGCTCTGTGCTTTGGGTAATTCTGGACCGGGGTGGGGGGGGCAGCAATATCAGCGATGAATAAATACCTTAAATTGCTTATTTATCAGATAGTAATAATCTGGGGCTTCCTGAATCCCCTAATCTGAGTTTTACGGTGAATGTTTTAATCTGTGAGAAGGGCTGCGATTGCAGTGACTGAGGACATTTGCCGGTGACTCACTGC
Organism: Callorhinchus milii; assembly: GCF_018977255.1. NCBI lineage: Eukaryota > Metazoa > Chordata > Chondrichthyes > Chimaeriformes > Callorhinchidae > Callorhinchus > Callorhinchus milii. The sequence continues at coordinate 701,676 of NW_024704759.1, forward strand.
AGCTCCTGCTCCTCACTGTCATGCTCGGTGATCACAGTAAGCTGCTGGTGAGAGTGTTCTGGCCACCAGCTCCCTCTGCAGTCTGTGGGGGCTCCCAGAGCCTGCATTCATTGCAGGGAGAGCTTCCTGTGTTCCCTCCCAACACTTTCCCCCCTGAGCTGGTGTTTGGTGCAGGAGGCGCTGTGTGCAAGCCTAGCCAGTGAGGATCGGCCTTTTCAAGCCTTTTCTGCCATTCTATAAGATCATGGCTGTACCACGTTTCTAATTACTCGCCCTTGCCCTTTGATACCCTGACCTAACACACATCTATCCACCTCAGTCTTGACAATGTGAATGGATCCAGCATCCACTGCCTTTTGAGGGAGAGAGAATTCTAGATTTCTACTCCTCTTTGGGTGAAAAACTGTTTCCTGATTTCACTCCTAAATGGCTTAGCTCTAATTTTATCAAGATCCTCTTGTTCTGGATTCCCCCACCAGAGGAAATAGTTTCTCTGTAGCTACCTTATCGAATCCCTTTATTATTTTAAAAACTCAATTAGATCAGTCTTCAACCTTCTAAACTCAGAGTCAGAATCCAATCTCCAGCTGCTCAGCATCTGAGAAAACTGGGTTTCACGTTTCTGACCTTTGAATCCAGAGGATTCAGTCCAGATGTGGATGTAGGGTTCACAGAGCTGACTGAGCCTCAGCTCTACTGGGGCATGTGGGAGAGGAGAGCTTTTTCCTTTGGAAACACAGGAATGTCCAGGACAGAAAGATCACTGTAGCTCAGTGGTTAGAGCACTCGCCTCACAAGTGAGAAGACTGGGGTTCGATTCCCATGCAGGGCAAAACGTTAGGCAAGTTTCCTTACTCCACACCCTCTTTTTATCTCGCAGTGAGTAGGATCCCGGGTGTTAGTTGATTGGCAGATCGCTTTACGGTGGGTAATAATCCCTTCCAAATTAAAAGAAATTTGGCACTCAATCCACGACTGTTTGTGGGCCACTGCTGTGTGCAATTGGCTGCTGTATTTCACCAACAAAATATAGTCAATTCACTTTACACTGTGAAGCGCTTTGAGATATATTGAACACATGATAAAGCGCTATATACAAATGCAAGGATTATTATTATCATCACAGTGTCCACGAATAGCCAGGCCTATCCCACTCATGTTTACTCCCCCATTGAATTCTTTGCCAAATACCAACCTCATTCCCTCTTGAAGTTTCTGACACAATCCACAGCCCACCACAGCCTGGGTCATCCGTTGTGCACATTCACTGCTCTCTGTGTGAAGTCACTCACTCTGAACTGTCTGCTAGGTGTCAGGCCGGACATTTTCAATGGTTCAGCTGGTGCGGAACTAAACCATACACACTGGAAACTAAGCTTCCAATCCCCGCTCTGTGCCAAGTCACTGATCTTAGCTTCCATTCCCCACCCTGTACTGAGTCACTGATCTATAAGGGGAGGGGGGAATCGGTCAGGAATACTGGAATAGCTTGCTGATGTTCACTGTTGGCATGATGAACACCAGTTGGGTGAGTGAGTGGTTGGTGGGGTGGGTTGACAGCTTGAGTCCGCATTGTCAGTGGCACGAGCAGGGGTGGGGATGGGGAGTAGGAGGGAGAGGGGAGGGAGGGAGGGAGGGAATGACACTGAGTCACAAAGTTCCAAGACCAGTGATTTGACTGTCACTGACTGGGGCCACTCTTCCTGTTGCTGCACTTCTACATCTTGGCCACCAGAGGCCCTTGGAGCTCGGCACGGTGAGAGCTCCTCCAGTGGTGGGTACACAGTATTGCCGCTGATTCCCTCCATTCATTCTGATCCAGACCGGTCGGGTTTCAGGCCTGCAACAAAGCCCGCGATCCACACTGCACCATTGCTCGCATGTCCCCCCCTCCCAACTCGTGACTGAACCCACCATCCAGGCTGACACTCCAGCACATCCCGGGGAGGGGGGAGCAGTGCATTCTGTGTCATCCTTTGAGTGATATTAATAATAATAATCCTTCCAAAATCCAAAACATACACAAAATACTGCAGAGGCTGGAAATCTGAAAACAAAAACAGAAGTCGCTGGGAACCCTCAGCAGGTCAGGCTGCATCTATGGAGAAAGGAAAGTGAGTCAACGTTTTGGGTCCACGACCCTTCTTCAGAACTCAAACCTTTATCGTTCTGTACTATACCGTTCTGACGAAGGCTTGTGGACCCGAACCATTGACTCACTTTCCTTTCTCCATAGATGCAGCCTGACCTTCCATAATAATCCTTCCATTTGACATAGCGCCTTATCGCGACGTCAAAGCGCTTCACAGGATACACCATAAAATGAATTGACTGTATATTTTGTGGGCAAAACCAAACTGTCTGTGCCTGTTCAGTTAGGTGTCAAAGTTCCTGTAAAGCTACTGACAATAAGAAGGGAGTTTCTCTCTCCCGGTGCCCTGACCAATAACCCTCCAAATCAAATTGGGTTCACTTCATGGTTGTTTATGAAACAAATACAGCATTTCTCTAGGAGGCACTGAGATGTACTAATGTTATAGACATGTATCAATCGCAAAGATTATTTTTATGCAAACTGTTTCATGTTGTAGCATATTCAATGTTGCAATGAGACTGCAAACCACAGTCTGTGTATGTGTCTGTGTGGTGGGGGAGTGGAGAAAGACAGGAGGGGAATACAACAACAACAACAACAACAAAATTACATTTATAGAGCGCCTTTCACGTCGGGAGGACGTCCCAAGGAATAGAGAAACAGAGAGAGACACACACACACGCGGACAAACAGAGGAGAGGGGTCAGAAGGCACATGTACACACACGGAAGGGGAGATGAGGTCACCAACCTCCAGAGAGGAATCGGGAAGTGGTACAGTATCATAACATGATGTTGGACAAGGCGGATAGGGTCAGAAGGAATCGCAGACTTCAGGCATTCTCCCACGTGTGTGTGTGGGGGGTGGGGTAGTTGTACGTCGATGGTGTAAAAGACTTCTGTAAAATGTGACATGAACAAGTGTGTCCTGTGCCCTCATGCTCATTTGTGCCCTTACTTTCACACTGATTTGCTCACACTTCCATACATACTATTGCAAGTACAGGGTTGTCAATCACTCTCACACTTGTCCCGGGTTAGTGCATGGAAGGCTTTCTCAGCAGCGTTTCTTCATGCATTTGCCCAACTTAAGATCTTTCTGTTTGTCACCGTTTGCCCCTCCACTATTTCCCTGCTCAAGTTCCCAGCCAGAGACACCGTCCCAGAGGCCCTACCGATAACAGTGTAAAACTGTTTGTGACCATGTAGATGCACAACTCACTTATATAACACATTTTATGCAGGATAACATCTCCAATCGCTTCATAAGAATATTGTGGGGCATTGTGTGTGTGTGTGTTTGTGTATAAAACCCCGATGAAGCTTCTTATGAGAGAAATGTGACTGTTTGCAGAGGTGTCTTTTCCCCCAGTGTCCCAGCTGGAGCGCTCGGTCAGAGCAGAGCCTCTGAGACGGCCTTTGTCCTGAGACTCCATTCAAAGCCGGACTTTTGTTTACACTGCGAGAATCCGTCAGTCAGGCCCTAGCCTGGGGGCTATTTGAGGGGGGCAGTGGTGGAGGCATGTATTTTAGACAACAAGTGAGCTGGGAGGAGCGCAGACTGTATGCGCGCAGAGTGTGTATTGATCTGACTGTGTGTCCTGCATAGCTTGCACTCCCCCGCTGTGTAGGCAGCGCAATTCTGCAGCATATCAGGAAGGGGGGAAAAAAAGCATTTGTGCAGTGATGTAGAGAGAGAGAGAGAGAATCAACTGTTGACTGTGATGCAAGCGTCTAGCATTCCCTCCGCTGAGCTGGAGACGTGGGTCTGGCTGAGGATGGTCGGACATGGCCTGCTTTCTAATCAGGACAGAGGCCGGCGGGGAGGATTTTACTGGAGAAACTAGATACCAGGTGAGAAAGAGACAGAAAGCACACCGCCAAGATCCTCACTGAGATGAGCTCTTTGTCTCTATGTGTGTGTGTGTGTGTGTCTCTGTGTGTGTGTGAGAGTGTGTGTGAGTGTGTGTCTTTCTGTGTGTGTGTGAGTGTGTCTCTGTGTGTGAGAGTGTGTCTCTGTGTGTGTGAGTGTGTCTCTGTGTGTGAGAGTGTGTCTCTGTGTGTGTGAGTGTGTCTCTGTGTGTGAGAGTGTGTCTCTGTGTGTGAGTGTATGTGTGTGTATGTGAGTGTGTGTGTCTCTTGTGTGAGTGTGAGAGGGTGTGTCTCTGTGAGTGTGTGTTTTTGTGTTTGTCTCTGTTTCAGTGTGTGGGGGTGTTTACGTGTCCGTCTCTATCTGATCCTATTAGTGTGTGTCTCTCTCTCTCTCGCCTGAGTGTGTGTGTGTCTGTCACTCTGAGTGACTGACTGAGCGAGTGGTTAAATGAGTGTATGTATGGATAGTTACAATGATCTCCATCTGCCTGTGAGACCCAGTTACGCTGCTCTCAGGAAAACAACATTAGGGCTGAGTGAAGTCACTGCCTCTCCAGCACAGGGTCTGGGGGCTGTTCTGGATTGAATGGTGTGTGTGTGTGGGGGAGGGCGGGGGTGTGGAGAGGCCTGTGGCCTGTTCATTTTGGAATGCACATTAACAAATAAAGCTGATTGTTTGATGGCGTTGGCTACACACCGATAGAGTGCCAGGATTGCTGCAGGTCAGGTGTGTGAGCTCAAGCTCTGTTTGTTCACACTGTGGCTCAGGCATTGTCCAGGACCTGCTGCCTCCCTGTGTGTGTGTTAATTGTGGGTTAAACTCTCTGGAGAGCACGCTGCTGTGTTGTGGTGTTTGCTCTGTGACCTTGTTCGGAGCGATGCGAGTGGAGGGTTTGGGTGATACAGAAACGGGTGGCCCTGTGTCTGCAGCTCTTTGTGTGGGATTATGTTACAGCAGCTCCTGGTTGGGGGCTTGTGTATGGAGGTTGTACAGACTCTGTGCGTCTATGGAGTCCCGCAGCGGAGTGGTTAGGGCACTCACCTAGCAAGCGAGAACACCTGTGTTCAATTCCCGGGCAGGTCAAAACCTTCGGCAAGTTTCCTTACTCCGCACACCTCTGTTTACCAGTAGTGAGTAGGAACCCGGTTGTTAGTCAATTGGTGGATTGCTTTTCCGGGGGGTAATAATCCCTCAAAGAAATAATGGTCACTCAGTCCACGACTGTGTGGGACGCTGCTGTGCGCAATTGTCTGCTGCGTTTCGCTCACAAAATACACAGTCACTACACTTTACATTATATTCTGTCAAACACTTTGAGACGTCTCGATGACATGGACTTCTCAACCATAAACCAGAGTTGAGACAGAATAGGTCAGTTCTTTTAAAGAAACTTAGATCATCGAAGAAGAGTAATCAGTATTAAAGAGTGTGTATCGGTGGGTGGATGGGGGTGAGTGAACAGGAGAGTGGAATTAAGACTGAGCAGCTCATCTCTGCACTCTGGCGCTTGGCCTCTAATGTGCTGACTTTCACTCATGTCCTTTTGCCTCTAGGACTGTATCTCACTGTCTCAGTGTCTGTCTGTGTTCCCCCTCTTACTCTCATTCCCACTCTTGTTTGTACTCACTCTCACACGCTCTCTTTAATTCTCCTTCAAGTTACTCTCCAAGACTGTCCATGGAGCGTTGTGCGCTGTTGATGGCTCTGTTGCTTTGGGTGTCATTGATTGGTGTTGGCAAGGCAAGGCCACTATTCTGTAAGGATGGGATGAGATGGAATGAGATCCTTACATGTCCAAAGGGCCTTACATGTTATAATAATAATCATTGCATTAGATATAGTGCCATATCATATCTTTGAGAGGTCTCAAAGTGCTTCACAGAATATACTGTGAAGTGAATTGACTATTATTGCAGCAGCCAACTCAAGTGTCCCAGAAACAGTCATGGATTGAGTGACCAAATTATTAATTTATTATTTTTTAAGCAATCCGTCAATCGACTTAACAACCGGGTTCCTACTTACTACTAGGTAAATAGAGGTGTGTGGAGTAAGGAAACTTGCCCAACGTTTCACCCTGCCCAGGAATTGAACCAAGGTCCTCTTGGTTGTGAGGCGAGCGCTCTAACCATTGAGCTACAGGACTATCCAAGCCTCTCGTGCTGTGACTGGTCTCAGTCAGACGCCTTGTTTAGGAATGCAGGCCACATTATTTCTCACTGTCTTGACTAATTGGGTTGCTGCCTTCATTTAGTGTAAGTAGCTGTTGTGTCATGCAGTAATGATTCTCGGATAATTTAAATACAAGCGGCCTGATTCTGGAATTAATTGATCTCATTACCTGGCAATCAGGGTTCTGTGTTGTGGTTGGTTTTGAGTCCTTTGCTTTCTCTCTGCCTGACGCCTAACGTTTAACAGGCAGTGAGAGACCTGGCTCACCATCCTCCCATTACAACATAGAGCTGCCTCTTACATTAGCCACAGTGTCCCAGCCTCGACCAGATCCTCCGGCTTATGAGGCGAGTGCTCTAACCACTAAGCTACAGGACTCCACAGAACTAGTTAATTGATTCTTCACTGTTTGTTTCTCACAGCCTTCCACTTCAAAGACATCCAAGCAATCACCAGCCTCCGGCACCTCTCCCGTTGGTGGACAGGCGGTACAACTGTGCCAGGCCCAGGACCAACCTAGCCCCTGTGACCGAGCCCACACTCCCCAAGCCTCCGGCTGCCCCCTAGAGGGGGAGGAGGCCCAGACAGGCTCCCCAGGTGAGCGGGAAAACCCAGTGGCCGACCAAACANCCCCCCTTGCTGAGGCTGGGGAAGGTGGCACGGGGGTCAAGAAAAAACGGAAGAAAAAAGAGCCAAAGGAAGAGGGCAATGAGAAAGCAACCAGCGAGAAGGAGCCCAAACCAAAGAAGAAGAAAAGGGAGGCAAAAGAGGGGAAGAAGTGTAAGGAGGTGAAGGAACTTAAAGGGGAGAAGGGACTCAAAGAGACGAAAGAGCCTAAGGAGGGCAAGAGGCCAAAGGGGGCCAAAGGTGCCAAGGAGCCCAAAGCGAGCCCGGACTCCAAAAATCCCACCCCGGAGCCTAAATGTAAAGCCAGCAGCACAACAAGAGCCAAGGGCAGCAAGAGAACCAGGTACACACACTCACCATCACCCCTACCCCACTCCCTACCCCACTCTCGTCTAGGGGCAAAATGTTATGGAGGACTTTGAACTCATAACAAGTACTCTGAGACACTACCCTGCGAAAGCGGCAGTATATAAATGCAAGTTGCTGTTGTTATAATCATAGTACTTTATCACATGGTCGAGGGGTCTCACAGGATACACTTTAAAGGTGATTGACTGTATATTTTGTGGGTGAAATGTGGCAGCCAATTACCATGTTTAGTTTAAATACTTATTAATATAAACATCTTTAGGCTAGTGCTCCAGCGCAGTTGTGGGGGAGGGATGGGGGGGACCACTGTATTCTTGAAGGTGCCTTGTTTTGGGTGAGACCTTGGTTTAATATCTCATCCAAAGGATGGCATGTATGACAAGGCGGCCCCCCTCGTCCCCCAACATTGCACTAGAATGTCAGCCACAACTTGGGGCAAAAAAACTTGGGAGCAAAAACCCATAACCTTCTTACTCGGAAGTGAGAGTGCTACTGACCAAGCCAGGCTGACACACAATTCAATAGCAATAATAAATTGGATGCAGCGCCTTATCATGTTATCGAGACGTCTCAAAAGCGCTTCATAATTCTGTGTTGTTAAATTGGTGTCTGTCAGTACTTTTTGATTGGAGTTAGATGGAACCGTGGAGGGGAGAGGGAGAGAGAAATATGAAAGGGGATGGGGACGCGAACTGGAGAGCCAGGTGGAATTTGGAATTTCAGGCTGGAGAGGCCTGAAGATTGTGAGACCATATTGCCCTAAAATTCAAGATTATGTCAAATTCCTCAATTTTAATTTGGAAGAAGGCGCTTTTAAGCATGGCAGAAAGCTGGCTTCTAAACTAAAGCCGAGTTGAAGAGTTTTCCAAAAACTCTGCGATATTAAATTTCAATGACATGGGCTTGGGGGTGAGACAGTGGGGAATTCGGTATCTCTGGTTCCCGGGCTTGCAGTCACCTGGTATCGGGGAGTTTGGAGATATACAGTGCTGTAGCTCAGTGGTTAGAGCACTCGCCTCGCAAGTGAGAGGACCCAGGTTCGATTCCCGGAATCGTTAGCCAAATTTTCTTACTCCACTCACCTCTGGTCACTTATCAGTAAGTAAGAATCCGCTTATTAGTTGATTGGAGGATCACTTTTCTAGGAGTCACAATCCATTTTTAAAAAAATTGGGTCACTCAATCCACAATTGTTTGTGAGACACTGCTGTGGACAATTGGCTGCCGCGTTTCACCCACAAAATATACAGTCAATTCACTTTGCAGTATATCCCGTAAAGCGCTTTGAGACATCTCAAAGACGTGATAAGGCGCTATATCAAATGCAAGGATTAATAATAGGTCACTGTGTCGACAGTGCCGCTTCCCTTCAATACATAAACCTCATCTTTATTTTCCTGCTGGGGACACAAATCCATTCTTATTCTGTAGTAATGATAATTAATAATAATCAATATTTTATGAAGCTCAAATATACTAACAAAAGTAACATTCATTTATATGTAACGTGGCAGTGTTATTGGTCTGGCTGAGCTAGCACTGAAGCCACTTACACATTACCTCTACTGAGTCATTTAAATTGTAATAACAATAATAATAAAATAATAATAAGGTGCTGTATCAAGTACAAGAATTATCACATCAGAAGGATGTCTCAAAGCACTTCCCAGGATTTATTGTAAAATGAAATTATCGTTATTATATTAATAAATGGAGTGACTGTGTATTTGTAGGCAAACACGGCAGCACAATTGCGCACAGCAGTGTCCCACAAACAGTGACAAAATGAAAGACCAAGTTTATTTGGTCTATCTGCACTGTTAACGCAGCATTTCCACAATTGTGCACGGGAGATTTGTTCCCTTATCTGTTCTCCATCTCTTCCTCCCCACCTGCAGGAACTGACCCCAGGACGAGTGCAGAGAGCTTGCTTGCCAGTAACTCGTTAGCTCTGATCTCTGCTGCCTGGGTGTATGGTTTCATTAGCAAAGTGGGGACATCTGCTTCCCTAGGCTACTGTGTGCATTCCTGGCATTCCGGCTTGCCGAGCCTTGAAAGTCCGTCTGTGATTGTTTTACTGACTGGTGGTTGGTGAGCTCACCCCCCCCCCCCCACCACCCGAGCCCCCGGGCCTCTGCGGTTTCTCTCTGAAGCCTGACCCTGCAGCACGATGCGTCACATCAATTTTGTTCCTTCATAGAAAAGGAAGCGATTTTATAGCTCACTGAAGCGTCTCAAAGCGCTTCGCAAGTAATTGCAGTTGAGAGTAGTGACTGATTTTGCAGACAAATGCAGAAGCTGTTTGCGCCCAGCGAAGTTCGACCTACAGCGCCAAGGTGAGGATCGATTCATCTGGATTGTTGGCCCAGACACCAGGAGAAACTCCCTTCTCTTTTCAGGGAATCTTTAATGTCCATGTAAACAGGCACAGCTGGACCTGGGTTCAGCCCCACCAACAATGCTGTGCTCCCCCAGAACTGCGCTGGAATGTCATTTTGGCTTGGTGGCCGCATTTTGCATTTGAGTCGGAAGATTAAAGGTTCAAGCCCCACGTTATGTACTCATACTCCAGACTGATAGAGGGACTGTGGTAGTAGAAGAGTGAGGGGAAGGGTTGCTTTATGTTAGGGGCTGGAGCTGTGCTGTGGGTGTATAGTAAAGCCATCTCTCGTTGGGTGCAGCACTAACACAGACCATGTTGCAGTGGGTCTTTGTGCCTCGGGTTAGGGAGGGGGATAAGGTTTTCCACCCTCCCTGCCCTCCACCTCCTCTCTGATCCCAGCCTGCAGTTTAGGTGCAAACCCCTCATTGTCCAGCACCTTGGGACATCGTCCCGACATGAAACGCGCTGTGTAAATCAATTTTTTGTTGTTCTTAAGGCTCGGAAGTTTTCTATTAGTTTCAAACTTAAGAATGAGCAGAATTATAGAAAATTCTTAAATTCATGTTTAATTTGGACTCTGTTTTCTCCAACGTTATTAATAATAATAATCTTTGCATTTGATACAGCACCTTTCACATTTGAAGGATGTCATAAAGTGCTTTGCAGCATAATCTGTGAAATGTAGTTACTGTTTATTTTGTAGGCAAGCACGACAGCCCATTTGTGCACAGTAATGTCCTGCCAATGGCCATGGAGCGAATGCCTGATTTTTATCTGAGGGAATTGTCTTGCAGGAAACTAGGAGAGAGAAATGCTTCTTGAAAAGCAACTGGCTTCCGGTTTACAGGGGTATCAACGTGTCTGTTTCATGTTGAGTTTTTTTTTGTTAACAATTTTATTTTTTTCTCCACAGCAAAGAGCAGGGACCAACGCTGCCCGGGAAGAAGAAAAAAGGGAAAAGGAAAAATGAGGCTGCTGTGGAGAGCTCTGAGCTGGAGGCCACAGCCACCACAACTGAGGAGCTGACAGATGCTCAGGTAAAGATCTCTTCTTCCCCCCCCACCCCAAGGGTGTTTTGGGCTATGATGAAAGAAGGGGGAATGGCCACAAAATTGAAGTGTCTCACTCAGTTGTGTTGATTATTTGGGGAGGCTTTGTGGTGCAGTGCCACTGTTGTGTTGGAGATGGATTGTGGCCGTTTCTGCCTCAGTGTCTGCCGGCCACCCATCAGTGTCTCCAGTGACTGGATGCCCTTTTCTCTCTCTCCCCACCCTCCCCCCATAGAGCCGTGATCTGTGTGTCTGAGTCGCCAGGGGAAGAATTGGGAGCAGTTATAAATTGTTTGTATGTGGAACAGCTGAGGTTGGGTCAGAGGCAGAAATAGATTTTCTCTCTCTCTCTCTGTACAGTTGTCCCACAATGAAGGAAATTTCAAGAGGCCTGAAATTCCACCTTGTCACAGCCTCTCGGGCAACTTTGCCTTAAAATGTAAGATGGCACAGATGCATTTGGAAAGTGGTTCCTTCTAAGAAATGTGGAAATTAAATTTACCTTCTTTCTCCTCCCCCCCACCACACACTATGTGAGGTTAGCTCCACCCCCCCCCCCCCGATACTGTATGTACAGTGCGCACTCACACCATCTTAATGGGGGTTCTAGTTCAATCTCAGGCTTCCTGGTTTGACACTTTCCATTGTATCCCTCCTGTGGACTGTTCCATTGGCTGTGAGTTGAGCAGATTACGGTGAGCTGGCCAGACAGTCAGACTCTTCCATCAATCCACTGCCCGGAGGTGACAACAAATGAAAGGTGTATCTGCCAGACTGTGATATTGTGGGGTCTGTTACACGTCAGGATTGTGATCCTTGACATGAGTTTAAGATGGGTATTTAAAGCGAAGGGAAGTCTGTGTGTGGAAATTGGTTGTTGAGAGTGTCGGAGGCTTCCTTGCTGCAGAAATTGAATGAAATTGGAAACTTTGGCTCCATCTGAGTGAGAGCCTGACAGTAAGTAGGAACCTGGTTGTTAGTCGATTGGCGGATCGCGTTCCCGGGAGTGATAATCCCTTCAGAAAAAATAAATAATAAATTGGTCACTCAATCCACAACTGTTTGTGGGACGCTGCTGGGCGCAATTCGCTGCAGCTTTTCGCCCACAAAATACCCAGTCAATTCACTTTACAGTATATTCTGTGAAGCGCTTTGAGACGTCTCAAAGATGTGATCGAGCTCTACATCAAATGCAAGGATTATTATTATTATTGCTTGGCTCGTGAGGACTTGCCCAGGTGCGAGTGGTGCTTTGAATTGTTTGGTGGATGTGAAATCCAACCGGGATTTGGAACCAATCTCGGAAGCTCTCATATCTCGGGACACTTTGTAATGTTATTGAGGCAACTTTTCCAGCAATGCCTGTTCTCTGTGCGAGGTGTGGGGCATGACCCCCCCCCCCCCACCCACGCCCCCTGGGACCAGGTTTGGCTGCCGTTGCTCGTTGTGGTTTGTGCGCTTGCATGACAAAAAGACAGCCACTGAATTCCGGAACCTCTCCTCTCAGATCTCCATCAGTGGCTCCTTAAGGGACTGGTGTAGTCTAGAGAGCATCTCAGAAATTCCAGGTCTCCCAGCTGCAAATGTAGTTACAGGGAGAGTGTGTGTGGGGGGGGGAAGGGGGAATGAATCCTGTGAAAGATCACAAGTCGTAGGTTAGGTTTTGTTATCTGCAGTTTAATTCACAAAGTACATCATCACCAGCCTTTACACTGTTCTGAGCCCAGTCACTGCTACAGACTTGCCTGCCTGAGCTTCTGGCCTGTATACTGCCCTTGCTGTGAGTCCAGAGTGCGCCGGATTTATTGGGAATATTTAAAGACCTTAGAACATTCACTGTTCTTTTATTTTAACTACCTGAACTCCAAAAGATCCACGTCTACTGTAACTCTTGGCTATGTCTACAACAACAATTTATATTTTAATAGCACCTTTCACATCAGGAGGACTGCAGCCAATTGTAATCCCACAACTAGAGCACTGGCTTCACAAGCGAGGAGATCTGGGTTCGATTCCAGGCAGGGCAAAATGTTGGGCAAGTTTCCTTAGTCCACACACCTCTGTTTACTTAGCAGTAATTAGGAACCCAGTTGTTAGTCGATTGGCGGATCGCTTTTCCGGGGGTAATAATTCCTTCAAAAAATAATAAATTGGTCACTTCAATCCATGACTGTTTGTGGGACACTGCTGTGTGCAATTGGCTGCTGCGTTTCGCCCACAAAATATGCAGTCAATTCACTTTACAGTATATTCCGTGAAGAGCTTTGAGACGTCTCGGTGACGTGATAAGGCGCTATATCAAATGCAAGGATTATTATGATTATTATTATTATAAACCCAGGTTGTGTGAGTGGGAGGCTACAGAGGCATTGTGACTGATGGTCACCAATGGGCAGAGGCTTGTATTCGGAAACTATGGCTCACTTCCTGAGTGGCTGAAGCACTATCACACACACACCACACTGTGCATCCCACCATACACACACTTTATATACGTACTTGCTCACTACCCCCACAAAACCAGTTTTATTTAACTAACCCGAACAAAAGCAACTTTATATAGTCAGCTCCAGCTGGAGAAGGTGATTAAGTTTTAAAGAGGTTAAACAGCAACAACAAATTATATTTATTCAGCGCCTTTCACGTCGCAAGGACAGCCCAAGTTGCTGAGCAGTGAGGGATTTGAATCCGAGCTGGCGGTTGGAATCAGGAGGGGTGGGGGGCAGGAAAGATGGGGGTAGAAGGTTGAGGGTAGAAGGAGTGGTCGAAGAGGAGGATCTTGAGACCTGCCTTGATGGAGACAAGGGAGGGGCTGTAGGCAGAGGGACTGGGATGGAGTTCCAGAGGGTGGGGTCAGAACGGCTGAAGCCCTGACCAGCGATGGTGGGGAGGGATGGTCGGGGGACATGGAGCAGGCCGGAGCCAGCTGAGCGGAGGAAGCGGGCAAGTCAGTATGGCTGTGGTCAGCGTTAGCTTTGAGCAGAGTTCAGGGAGAGCGGAAGGAGGTTACCTGGTCTCTTCCCTCAAATCCATTTCCTTTGCCAGCTGCCATTGGCTAGAACAGCACATCAGTGCCTACTGCAGCCTGTGGACCTTCCAGGCTCCAACTTCTTCTTGCCTGGATGACTCGCTGCTATCGAGGACTTGGCACAGTTGTTAGCTTCTGAGATGCTGTCTTAATGACGCCAGTTTCTTGTTTGTTTGGTAGAAGCGACGATCAGGCCGGCAAGTAAAGCGAAGGAAGTACAATGAAGACATGGACTTCAAAGTTGTCGATGACGACGGTGAAACAATTGCCGTTCTGGGAGCAGGGAAGATCTCGCCGAGCTCTGGCTCCTCACAGAAAGGAACCCAGACCACGGTAAGAGGCTCGGTGGAGGCAGGGGGTAGGGAGATCCTATGTAGGGCAGCAGGCAGATACGAGGTCACCTTCTCAGGGCTTCCAAGTGGAGGTCTATGTCCTGAGGGGAGCACAGACATGTGGTCCTCCGAGGGACGTGTTGCAGTGAAGAGAGTTACTGGCTAGAGAGGCAGGCGGGAGGTGCTGTGGCCTCTTAGCGTATCTCCGTGTATCTGCTGAAAGATTGGCTGAGGGTTGAACAAGGAGAAAAGGCATAGAGTTCTTGTCAGAATGTGGAGACCTTTTTTGAATCCTTCCCCCTTTCCTAGAGTGGAACTGAGAAGCGTCGCTTCCTGATAGATTAGGAGAGGTTCTTGCTCTGCCCATCCAGTGTCTTGTCTTTCTGTCAGTGTGTATTTAAATAATAATAATCCTTGCATCTAACAGACAGAGGCGTATGGGGTAAGGAAACTTGCCCAATGTTTTGCCCTGCCGGGAAACAAACCCAGGTCCTTTCATTTGTGAGGCGAGTGCTCTAATTACTGGGCTACAGGACTCTACTTATCATTTCAGTAGCCTGACTTTATGCATGTCGCAAATCTGGTCTGGTGCTCTCCCTCTCCTGCTGGAGCACTCTCTCCCCAATGGCAGGCTTGTGTGGTGTTTGGTGTCAGCTCAGACAGCTGGTGTGTATCAGTGTGGGACACCGGGTTTGGTTTTCGCCAGAGGGAGTGGCACTGAGCAGCTGAGAATCATTGCTGTGGATTTGCCATAATCTCAATATCTCATCGTGGATAGAAAATATTTGCCTGTTGAAATATCCCAGCCATGTTGCTTTTTTCAGGGAACCAGGGAAAGCCGCAGTGTGTTTGCTTCATGTTGATTAGAACCTGAAGGCCCTGAGCTGCTCTTGTGGCCAAGTTCGAGTTATTCCTAAACTGGTTCCATTCCTCAACCAAGGAATGGTGTTGAAATGGATTAATCTTCTTAGAAACTTCAACACGTCTTCTCTCCCTCTCGCCCCGCCCCCTTCTCGCCTCTCTCTCCTCCCTCTCTCTCCCTCCCCCCCCCCCCCCCTCCTCTCTCTACCCCACTCTCTCTTGTAGCAGGAGAGCCAGGAGGAGGATGAGTCTGCGGTGATTGAGAAGATCCTGAACATGCGAATGGTGCAGAAGGAGGTGAGATGAGTTTCCTTGTAATCCTGCCACATTCTTGTCTCAAACATTGTGCTGGGTCCACAGTATTGTATGTGGTGTGTCCAGCCTGGCCAGGTATAGAGGCTGTGCATATCTCTTTTTCTTTCCCTTTATTTTTCTCTTTCTTTTTCTCTGTGTCTCTCTTTCTCTCTCTGCATCTTTCTCTGTCCCCACGTTTTGCTTATTAAAAAAAAACCTCAAAGTACCAAATCTTGAGGTTGAAATAAAAATCTCTCGCCTCACAGCTTTAAGAAAAGATTAACAGTAAATCGAGGTGTGTGTGTATGAGGCCTGCCTTTGTCTGTAGAGTAATAGTTAGTTTCATTAATGTGGAAATGAATGTGTGGTTTCAGCTGGTTGCAGGCGGGACGCCGACGGAGGTGGAAGAATTCTACGTCAAATACAGGAATTAGTAAGTATGGAGAGGTGGTGGGCACCATCTCACCCACATAATCTCAGCCCCAGAGAGTGAGCTGGGGATCCAGTGACAAGAGAGTTTGTGACCTGATTAGTTTCTCCCCCCCCCACCCAGTCGACGTATTGCTGGTTACACTAGTTAATCATCAATTAACCTTGTCTGCAATACTCTATGAAATTAATTATAACTAGTCCCCACATCTGATACAGGCGCCACGGCGTGAATTACTGTCAAGTGTAGATTTTATAGGCGATTGTGGCAGCTGATGAGCTGCACTGTGTGGTGTGCGGTGGGCTGCGCTGTGGTGTACAGGGGGGCTGCGCTGTGTGGTGTACTTGGGGGGGGGGGGCTGTGCTGTGTGGTGTACGGGGAGCTGCGCTCTGGTGTACTGGGGGGCTGCGCTGTGGTGTACGGGGGGGGGGGCTGCGCTGTGGTGTTCGTGGGGGGACTGCGCTGTGTGGTGTACGGGAGGGCGGCTGCGCTGTGTGATGTACGGGGGGGGGCTGTGCTGTGTGGTGTACGGGGGGGGGCTGCGCTGTGTGATGTACGGGGGGGGGGGGGCTGTGCTGTGTGGTGTACGGGGGGGGGCTGCGCTGTGGTGTATGGGGGGGAGCTGTGTGGTGTGCCGGGGGGGGGCTGCGCTGTGTGGTGTTCAGGGGGGGGCTGCGCTGTGTGGTGTGCGGTGGGGGGGCTGCGCTGTGTGGTGTGCGGGGGGGGGGGCTGTGGTGTGCGGGGGGGGGCTGCGCTGTGTGGTGTGCGGGGGGGGGCTGCGCTGTGTGGTGTGCGGGGGGGCTGCGCTGTGTGGTATGCGGGGGGGGGGGCTGCGCTGTGTGGTGTGCGGGGGGGGCTGCGCTGTGTGGTGTGCGGTGGGGGGGGCTGCGCTGTGTGGTGTGCGTGGGGGGGCTGCGCTGTGTGGTGTGCGGGGGGGGCTGCGCTGTGTGGTATGCGGGGGGGGGCTGCGCTGTGTGGTGTGCGGGGGGGGGGGCTGCGCTGTGGTATGCGGGGGGGGCTGTGGTGTGCGGGGGAGGGGGCTGCGCTGTGTGGTGTGCGGGGGGGGGGCTGTGGTGTGCGGGGGGGGGGCTGCGCTGTGTGGTATGCGGGGGGGGGCTGTGGTGTGCGGGGGGGCGCTGCGCTGTGCGGTGTGGGGGGCTGTGGTGTGCGGTGGGCTGCGCTGTGTGGTGTGCGGTGGGCTGCGCTGCGTGGTGTATTTGGGGGCCTTGTGGTGTATGAGGGGGTGCTGTGTGGTGTATGGAGGGTTCTGGTGTATGGGAGGGGCTGTGTGGTGTACGAGGGTTGCTGTGTGTGGGGTCGGGGGGGTGTATGTGGGGGGTCTCTGATGTGTGAGGCCCATGGCTCAGTGTGCTCCCTGTGTCACAGCTCCTACCTGCACTGTAAGTGGGCCACGGTGGAGGAGCTGGAGAAAGACAAGAGGATTCACCAGAAGATCAAACGCTTCAGGACCAAGCTCGCACAAATGAAGCACCTTTTTCTTGAGGTAAGAGTGAGGGAGAGGGCTGACTCGCTGTGAAAATCTCTTCACTGGAGGGTCACAGATGGGAGCGGAACTGGGATCATGGTTCCCAGATCAGGTGACTGAGGCCAGTACAAGGAAGACAGGAGGCCAGGGAACTGGAAGGATGAGATCAAATGGGCTCAAAGTTGCTCCTTGCCTGAGCCACTCCCTTGAGTTGTTACCGTGAGTTCCGTTATGTGGTGCAACACATTTCCACGTGAATCAATCTGGGTTTCTGCCTGCAGACTGACGACGAACCCTTTAATCCGGATTACGTTGAAGTGGATCGGATTCTGGATGTGGCACACACGATCGATACAGAGACTGGGGAGGTGGGTACAGATGTACGTTCAGAGCCAACAAATTCTCAGCGAGTTGCTCCTTTGGTGATTGTGGCGCGTGTGTAGGATGAGCCAAATGGCCTCCTTTGCTGGAGTTTCTATAGCAACCAAACACAACGGCTCTGTACTGCTTCAGCGCCTGGTGCACCTTTAGTCTGTCTGATTCCAGGAGCCTTGGGGTTGTCCCACATCTGGCTCTGGCTTGGATAAGGTTGTGATGGGGGTGCAGTCCTGTTCTGTTTGTTTACTTGCACTTGGCTGCAGTGGAGTTATTATGCGACAATTCACATTATCTTATCATTTGTTGTTATTAATCCTGTGTGCGCACGTGTGAGTATATACGTTGGTGTGTGTGTATACGTTGTGTGTGTGTGTGTGCGTGTGTAGCTGCAATTTCAACCAGTAAATTCTGTCATTAATGTTCACTGCTTTAACTTTAACCTTCTTTTCCCCCCTCCCCACCTCCAGCCGGTGATTCACTACCTGGTGAAGTGGTGTTCGTTGCCCTATGAGGAGAGCACATGGGAGCTGGTGGAGGACATTGATCCGGTTAAAATCCAGGACTATGAGCTGCTGCAGATCATGCCTGAAGTTACCAACGGGGTAAATGGGATCGAATGTCTGTTTGTCTGGGCCCATACAGTGTTTGTGTGAATGAGAGAATAAACCTGTGTTTTTATAGCCCATTATCGCGTAGGACATGTCCCAGAGTGCTTCCTGGGCTGCCAAGTGTAGTCATTGTGTGTTTGTATGCAGATGTGGCAGCCATTTTGGTGTATGTTAAATCAGCTGCCTGTTCAGGTCGACGTTAAACATCCCACA
The DNA here is from genome assembly GCF_018977255.1 of Callorhinchus milii. NCBI lineage: Eukaryota > Metazoa > Chordata > Chondrichthyes > Chimaeriformes > Callorhinchidae > Callorhinchus > Callorhinchus milii. Next base: position 719,873 of record NW_024704759.1, read on the forward strand.
TCACTATTCAAAAGACAAGGGAGTTTCTCTCTGCCAACAAACAATTGGCCAACAATCCTCTAAATGAAAATGGTCACTCACTCCATGGCTGTTGTGGGACATTGCAGTGCACAGTTGGCTCACAAAATACACAGTCACTCCACTTTACAGTATATCTTGTGAAGCACTTTGAGTTATCTTGACAACCTGATAAGTCGCTACATCAAATGTAAGGATTATTACTATTATTCACCTCATGTATGAAGTAAGACATTGCTGTGCGCAAATTGGCTGCCAAGCCTGCCTACAAATACACAGTCACTAGACTATGGTGCTTTGGTACGTTATGATGTTATAGAGGGCTGTATTACAGGCACAGATTAATATAAGCAATGACTGTACTCGCACAGCAGACAGTGAGCTCCAGTGGTGAACAGGAAACTGAGTGCGTCGAGGTGCTTTGTGTATTTGCAGAGCTGGGAGGGATGCTCGGGAATTCCTGCCATTCTAAACCTGCTCCTTGTTGGTTTCCATCAGGATCGTCCCATTCCCGAATCCTGGCAGAAACTGGACGGCTCGCGAGATTATAGAAACGAAAATGAACTCAGGGAATATCAGCTGGAGGGAATGAACTGGCTGCTCTTCAACTGGTACAACAGGTGAGTCTCTCTCTCTCTCCCTCCCGCTCTCTCTCCGTGCTAGCTGGGAGGTGCTGGAAGTTGGTTGCACAGGACTCAAAATGCTTTAACCAAAGGCAAAGGAAAGCTCTTTGAGCGGCTGAGCTTGGTTGCCTTGGTTACGTGATCTTTGACGCTGTCTCACGTAACCAAGGCAAACCCTGCAGTGCCATGTTAAATTCTCTCTGCTCATCTTATTAATGAGTTTTATTACATTGTTTTAACTTTAACTAACTCTTTTTTAATTTCTCTCTGTCTAGCTCTCTGTCTCTCTCTCACCTAGCCTGAGTGAAGAGGATAAATGTGTAAATGATGTGATTATTTTCTCTCCCTCTCCCCACGCTTGTGTTTAATGAGGTTTACAAATTTGTATTTTTCAGAAAAAACTGCATTCTGGCAGATGAAATGGGTCTGGGCAAGACAATCCAATCCATAACCTTTCTGTATGAGATATACCTGAAGGGAATGCGAGGGCCTTTCCTCATTATTGCCCCTCTCTCCACAATAGCCAACTGGGAGCGGGAGTTCCGCACCTGGACGGAGATCAACGTGATTGTGTACCACGGCAGCCAGATCAGCCGCCAGATGATCCATCAATATGAGATGCACTATAAGGACACTGAGGTGAGGCACACTGTGGCTCTGTCTCACACACACACACACACATATATATATATATATATATATATACATACCTGCATGGATCCTTACATATGCATATTCACACATACGCGCACAAACATAGACCTGCACATGCACATCCATATATTCACATACATAGACACACTCACACATGCACGGACACATACATAGACACACATGTACACATACGTACCCACATACATACATAGACCTGCACATACATACATGTACATACATGGACCCATACACATGCTTAGACACACATATACATCCTCTTTTAAATAGTTAAAATTAACCTCCCTCCACAAGCTGCAGGTCATTCAGAACTCTGCAGCTCGTGTACTGTCCCGCACCAGGCTTCGGGACCACATCACTCCCACCCTCGCTCGCCTCCACTGGCTCCCCATCCCCCAGAGAATTGATTCAAGATCCTCACCCTCACCTATAAGGCCATCCACGGCCTTGCTCCCTCCTACCTCTCCAACCTACTATCCCCCTACCTACCTGCCCGTACCCTCCGTTCCTCCGGCTCCGGTCTGCTCCACGTCCCCCGCCCCAATCGCCCTACCATCGGTGGTCGGGCCTTCAGCCTCTCAGCCCCGAGGCTCTGGAACTCCATCCCCAGTGCCTTCGCTGCCTCCTCCCTCTCCTCCTTCAAGGCCGGTCTCAAAACCTGTCTCTTTGACCGAGCCTTCAGCTCCGCTCTCGACTCTCTACCCCCTCCTCGCTCCCTCCCTTCCCTCCCCTCACCCTGACCATTTCCCCCCTCCTCGCTCCCTCCCTTCCCTCCCCTCACCCTGACCATTTCCCCCTGCTCGGGTCCTGACCCAACTGTGCAGCGCCTTGGGACGTCCTCCCGATGTGAAAGGCGCTTTATAAATGGAATCTTGTTGTTGTTGTTGTTGTCTTCTTTTAATATTTGTTCTAATTCCCTTTTAAAATATATTATGAATTCTCGTTCAACCAAGAATTTTAGTCTCGTATTTCATGTGCTAATAACCCTGCGCCTGTATGTGCACATGCAAGTGTTAAAAAATGTCTTAACATCTTTCTGTGATTTTGGTTTTGATCTTAAATCGCTGCAACTCACCATCCAAAGCGCTCTGGGAAGCTACCCTGCATGAGGGGCCCTTTATAAATGCAGCGCCTCTGCCCCTCAGGCTCTGGCAGCATCAACCTCCATGGTTGCACACTACAACTCACCAGCCAGTCAGGAACCTGGGTGACTTGTTCGACCCCCAACTGTCTTCTTCCCCACATCAAAGCCATGACCCACTCTGCCTTCCCTCACCTCCGTAACATCGGCCGACTCCGCCACTACCTCACCCCTCAGGCGCTGAAACTCTTATTCATGCCTTTCTCCACCTCTAGGCTCGACTATGCAAACGCCCCGCTTGTCGGCCTTCCCAACTCCTCCCCCCACACGCTGCAGATAATCCAGAACTCTGCAGCCCGTGTCCTCTCCGCACCAAACTCCGTGACCCCATCTCCCCCACTCTCGCCCGACTCCATTGGCTCCCTATCCTTCGGAGGATCCAGTTCAAGATCCTGGTCCTCACCTACAAAGCCCTCCATGGCCTCGCCCCACCCTATCTCTATGATCTCCTAACTCCCTACCAACCCGCCTGCTCCCTCCGCTCAGCCGGCTCTGGCTGCTCCATGTCCCCTGACCCATCCGCCCCACCATTGGCGGGAGAGCCTTCAGCCACTCTGCCCCCAACCTCTGGAATTCCATCCCCCAATTGCTCCGCCTCGCCCCTCCTTAGCTTCAAGTCCTACCTCAAGACCCTCCTCTTCAACCATGCCATCGGTCACCCCCCTTCCCCTCCCCTCCCTTCTCCCCCCGAACCCAGCTCGGGTCCGAAATGCTGTCGCTGTCCAGCGCATTGGACATCCTCGCGACGTGAAAGGCGCTATACCCATGTAATCTTGTTATTGTTCAGTGGAGCCAGTGTTTCCCTGTTTACTTGCTAAAGCCTTTTGTTTGAAAGGCTGAATGTCTCGTTCAGTGTTGGCTGATTGTGCTGGGATCTTGCTCTCTTGCAGGGGGCTCCTATTCAGGGCATTTTTAAGTTCAGTGCCATCATCACTACCTTTGAGATGATCCTGGCCGACTGCCCAGAGCTGCGTAAGATCCAGTGGCGCTGTGTGATCATCGACGAGGCACACCGGCTGAAGAACAAGAACTGCAAGCTGCTGGAGGGCCTGAAGCTGATGGGATTGGTGAGGAGACACCCTCCCTGCTCCCCCCTCCCTCCCCGCTCCCCCCTCCCTCCCCGCTCCCCCCTCTCAAAGCCTCTCCATGCAAACCTGAAACCTGTAGCCAAAACAGAGTTCGCCTCCTCTTTCAACACTGCTCATGTGTGGCTCAGCCAGCCTGTTGTGGGAATTGGCCTAAAGGCTCTGTGTATCCAGGTGTTGATCTGATCTGGTTTGAATGACTCCTGTGTCCTGTTTGGTTGACAGTAGCTGAAGACTCGAGAGAGAGATAGGGAGAGATGGGCATCAGATAGAGGTTCTTTCCCACCCCACAAAATCAATTTCAAGCAACGTGAGGCACCAAATTTCTCAGCCTTAAAGTTCCTCATCGCCTCCTCATAATTCACAGGCCAATGCCGGGTATTCCTTCAGTTGCACGTTGTTGTACAATGTCAGTTTGCTGTTTGTGCTACCAGGAAGGAACAGTCCTCGCACACTCGTGTTTTGCTCTCATTCTGTATCTCTCCGTCTCTCACTCTGTCTCTCTCTCTTCCTCGCTCAATCACTGACTCTCTCTCGCTTGCTGTCTCTGACTTTCACTCACCCTCTGTGTCTCTGCTCTCAGGAACACAAGGTGCTGCTGACTGGAACACCTCTGCAGAACACAGTGGAAGAGCTCTTTAGTTTGCTAAATTTCCTGGAGCCGACACATTTCCCATCCGAGAACACCTTCCTGGAGGAGTTCGGGGACCTGAAGACCGATGAGCAGGTACCAGAGTCGTTTGTCATTACTAGCCCTGCAATGATGGTTTCTGCTCCCTGCGACCTGCACCCACTGCAGGTTACACAGTGGAGCATCACCTGGTCAACATCAGTCAGGCCACAAAGACCAGTCTATCACTGGCTCCTGAGAGAAACTTGGTGTCCTCTCCCAAGACGTTCAGTCATTGCATTGCTCTGTGTCGGGTAAAAGATGTGCCCTCAGCTGTCATTGGCCCAATGACCCTGCTGGGCAGCTATGATTGGCTCAGTGACTGAAGCTGTGTGGCTGTGATTGGCTGAGTGACCCTAACTGACTTGCTGTGATTGGCTGACCATGTGATGCTGACCCTTGGCGTGTGATTGGCAGGTGAAGAAGCTGCAGGCGGTGCTGAAGCCAATGATGTTGCGGAGACTGAAGGACGACGTGGAGAAGAACCTGGCGCCCAAGGAGGAGACCATCATTGAGGTGGAACTGACCAACATCCAGAAGAAATACTACAGAGCCATTCTGGAGAGGAACTTCTCCTTCTTGGCAAAGGGAGCCAACCAGGCCAACATGCCCAACCTCCTGAACACCATGATGGAGCTGAGGAAGTGTTGTAATCACCCCTATCTGATCAATGGTGAGCTTGGCTCTCAAGACAACATGTGTACCTCATGATCTGTAAACTGGACTTCTGTCTCTGGGGGAAAGCTGGGAAGGTTTATTGGTAGGGGCAGTGGGGAGACAGTCATTGGATTTGTAGCAAAATGTAGTAAGACCTTTTTGTGTCCCGTCCCATTCCCCCACCCCCAAAAAAGAGAACAACTTGACTGGCTCTTCAGCCTTTGAAAGGGTACGGGCCAGGGCACGTCAGCTGCTAAACAGGACAGAGGTAAACAAAATAATAATAATCCTCACATTTGATATTAGCGCCTTATAATGTCTTCGAGAGTCTCAAAGCACTTTACAGGATATACTGTAAAGTGACTGTATATTTTGTGAGAGAAACAAGATACGCCAACACAGCACGACAAGAGGGCGCTGGATTGGTGGGTGAGCGTCAACTTTAGGACAGGTACCAAAAAGTATTCCTTTACATAGAAAAGTAATCAATAGCTGGAACGGGGAGGTTGAGGCCTGGACACTGGGTCTGCATTTTTGAGGGTGGGGGCACGGTTAAGGTGCAAGGGGTGGGGTTGGTAAGGTATGTGGGGGGGAGAATTTGGCTGGGATGGGGGAGGGTGGGGGTTTCTGGAAACATCAAATTAAATGTGCCAGAGGTCGGCCTGCCTCTCTCCAATCCCCTTGACCAGCTTTGTCTCTGGCTCCCGGCAGGTGCCGAGGAGAAGATTCTGGATGAATTCCGGGAAGTGCGCAGTCCCGAGGCTCCGGACTACCAGCTGCAGGCCATGATCCAGGCAGCGGGGAAACTCGTGCTCATCGACAAGCTTTTGCCCAAACTCATCGCCGGAGGCCACAAGGTCCTGATCTTTTCCCAGATGGTTCGTTGCCTGGATATCTTGGAGGATTACCTTATCCACAGACGGTAACATCACGCGCTGGGTGTGCTTTCGACACGTTGACTTGCTTGATGCCCAATCCCCCAGAAGATCGAGTTCAAAGATCCCCGTCCTCACCTCTGAAGCCCACCACGGTCTTGCTCCTCTACCTCTCCCTACTTCTGTGGTCAATAACACCTTACCAACCTGTCCGCTTGATGGGCACTGGCCTGCTCCATGTCCCCTGCCCTACTCACTCCACTAATGGCAGTCAGGCCTTTCTGTCCACATCTTCTGGAAGTCCAGCACAGAGCCCCTCTGCCTCGCCCCCTCTCTTGCCTCCTTCGAGGCCCATCTCAAGACCTTTCTCTTCGACCAACCTTGAATTTGGTCATCTTCCCATCTCCACACCCCTTGATTCCCAACCGCCAGCTCGGGTGCAAACCCTTCACTTTGCAGTACCTTGGATATCCTCCCGACGGGAAAGGCGCTGTATAAATGTAATTTGTTGTTATTGGCTTATGATGCGCTGTGTGCTTACGATATTTTAGGTATACATATGAGCGTATTGATGGCCGAGTGCGGGGGAATCTCAGACAGGCAGCGATTGACCGATTCTCCAAGCCGGACTCTGACCGCTTTGTGTTCCTGCTGTGTACGCGGGCAGGGGGTCTGGGGATCAACCTGACCGCAGCCGACACCTGCATCATCTTCGACTCTGATTGGAACCCACAGAATGACCTGCAGGTGAGACTCCGAGACGCCCACCTCATCCCCCGAGCATTCCATACCATGGTATACCATGTTATGCATTCGTGATCTCCTTCAAAGCACATCTTAAGACCCTCCTCTTAGACCGCGCTTTTGTCACCCTCCTACCCTCATCCTCACTGCCCGTCACCCCTCCTGATCCCAATTCCTGGCTCTGGTCCAAATCCCTGACTGTCCAGCACCTTGGGACGTCCTCCCAACGTTTAAGGCGCCGCGTAAATGCAATCTGTTGTTGTGGCCGAGGGTCTGTCGCTGTCGCCTGTAACCTCTCTCTCCCCCCTCCCGCCCCCCACCCCAGGCCCAGGCTCGGTGTCACCGGATCGGCCAGAGCAAGGCGGTGCAGGTTTACCGGCTGATCACCCGCAACTCGTACGAGCGAGAGATGTTCGACAAGGCCAGCCTGAAGCTGGGGCTGGACCGGGCCGTGCTGCAGGCCATGAACCGCAGAGGGAGCACCAATGGGGTGAGGCACGTCCACCGCACCAGCTCCGGCACTCATACACTCAGGGCACGTATAACACAAGGACATGAGAATTTGCTGGCGAAAGAAGGTCAAGGTCCACCCAGTTCGCCTTCCACCATTCTGGCAGTCACATAACACGTCGTGTCCCAAACTGTACACTGTATCCCCAGATATTATTTTCTGGTACGCACACCTCTGACTGACTGCGTGCCCCTCTCCGATCGGAAGGAAATAATTGAAACGCCAGAGACCACAAAATTCCCCTGAGTCTGTCAGACCATTTTCATGTATAGTTTAAAGATTGAGCAGAATTGTGAAAAAAAATTCTCAAATCCAGTCTTAAGGTGGAAACTATTTCTTTTGCTCTCACCTGATGTGGAAAAAATACCGTCCAAATTACAGGACCATCGAACTGAGGAGCACAGTTCTGGGCCATCTTTACATTTCAGAACAAAACGGTCTTAATTGGGAAAGACCTGGACTCTCTGATGGAAAGACAATAACACAAGAACAGGAGGAGGCTACTCAGCCCATCGAGCTTGCATCTGCTAGCCTACCAGATTCACAGGAGATAAATGATAGTAATAATAACCTTTATGTTTAATACACTGTCTTTCACGTCAGGAGGACATCTTGCTTCTAAGCCACGTATTATAAAGTGTAGTAACTGTATATTTTGTACAATACAATACAAATTTATATTTACATTTGTAGGCGAACAGGGTAGCCCACCTGGATGCAGGCATGAGCTACAAACAGCCAAACCTTTATCCAATTTCTCTGCCCTTTCTCCATATCTTTTAATGCGCTTCCTCACCAAACGTCCCCTATAAACAAAGGCTGGTATTAATAGAATTCTGAAAGTCAGACCAGAAGAAGCTGCCCACTGCCTGGTTTTCTGTTGTTGCTGTTCACACCCACTGGAATGGTGAGATCAAATGGGCCAAAGGTCCTTCTTCAATCAAACTTGATGTATAAACGTGGAGATCTGTAGCTCAGTGGTTAGAGCCTCTCAAGCGAGAGAACATGGGTTTGATTCCCAGTCAGGCGAAACGTTAGACAAGTTTCCTTACTCCACATGCCTCTGCTTGCCTAAATGTGAATAGGAACCTGGTTGTTAGTCGATTGGCGGATTGTTTTTCTGGGGGTAATAATCATTTCAACAAAAAAATCAAAAATAATAATAATTTGATCTTTCGGTCCATGACTGTTTGTGGGACACTGCAGTGCACAATTGGCTGCCGCGTTCTACCCACAAAATACACAGTCAATTTCACTTTACAGTTTCTGTGAAATGCTTTGAGACGTCTTGAAGACATAATAAGGCGCTACATCAAATGCAAGCATTATTATTATTGAAGAGTGACCACACATGTTGGGAAGCTTTCTGCTGGTGGAGGAGAGTTGGGTTGGGCAGCGGTTGTGGTGTGAAGCGTGAGCGTGACTTGTGTGGGGTGTGTCCCGCTCAGGTACAGCCGCTCTCCAAGATCGAGGTGGAAGATCTCCTTCGCAAGGGAGCATATGGGGCGCTGATGGACGAAGAGGACGAAGGGTCCAAGTTTTGCGAAGAGGATATTGACCAGATTCTCCTGAGGAGAACTCGCACCATCACCATCGAGTCGGAAGGGAAAGGCTCCACATTCGCCAAGGTTAACAGAACTGCTCTTGTGTCCTTGTTGCCCATGTCCCCCGTCCACTTTGCTCTAACATAACACGTGCATCTGATTCGCTCCAAAAATCTGGGACAGTTCACCCAATCCCTCCACTTTGCCCCCTCCTTCCCCATCTTCAGGTCGCGCCAGAAGACCTTTCTCTTTGACCGTGCTTACAGTCCCCTTCCCCCTGCTCCGCCACTGTCAAGCTCTCTGGGACACTACCCAGCGTGAGGGATGCTATATAACTGCAAGTTGTTAATGTTGATCATTTCACCGTGAAGCTTGTGTGTTTTATCTCCAGGCGAGCTTCGTGGCATCAGGCAACAGGACGGACATTTCGTTGGATGATCCCAACTTCTGGCAGAAATGGGCCAAAATTGCAGAACTGGAGATTGAATCTAAGAATGGGAAGGCAAGTCTGAACGAGCAGCGAGGGAACGAGCGGGGCAGCTCTGTAGTGTGGGGTCGGGGGGAAGAGTCTAATAATGATTGATCTTAGTGCCTGGTTTTGGAGTGACTGAGGCAGGTGGGTGCTGGCTCACAGTGTCTCTCGGGCCAGGCATGGCTCAGTGATTAGAGCATCTGGGTTTGGTTCCTGGGCAGAGCAAAACGTTAGGCAAGTTTCCTTACTCCACACGCGTCTGTTTACCTAGCAGTAAGTAGGAACCCAGTTGTTAATCGATTATTACCCCTTTCCAGGGGTAATAATCCCTTAAAAAAAATTAATAATTTGATCACTCAGTCCACAACTGGATTGAGTGGAGGTCCTGCAGCTCACTTTGTAAGCGAGAGACCTAGGTTCGATTCCTGGCAGGTCAGGGTGAAACCTTGGGCAAGTTTCCTTACTCCACACACCTGATAATAATCCCTCAAGAAAAGAACAATAATAAATTGGTCACTTCAATCCACAACTGTTTGTGGGAACACTGCTGTGCACAATTGGCTGCCGTGTTTTGACCACAAATATACAGTCAATTCACTTTACACCATTCTGTGAAGCATTTTGAGACGTGATAAGGCGCTATATCAAATGCAAGGATTATTATGGTGATGGTGATGATGATGGTGGTGCTGTGACCTGTGGTGAATGGCTCCTCCTGCAGGACAGCCTGGTGATTGACACGCCGCGGGTCCGGAAACAGACCAAACACTACAACTCATTTGAAGACGACGAGCTGATGGAGTTCTCAGAACTGGACAGCGACACCGAGGACAGGCCCTGCCGCTCGCGCCGGCTCCATGACAAGACTCGCCGCTACCTGCGGGCAGAGTGCTTCCGGGTGGAGAAGAATCTACTGATATTTGGGTGAGTTATAACCAGCGACAATGCGTGTGAGTTCACAGCCCAGGTTGGCACTCCAGCGCAGTGCTGGGGGAGCGAGCGCTGCATTGTCAGGGATGCTGGACTTCTGACAAGACTTTAACATGCAGTCCTGTAGCTTAGTGAGAGGACCTGGATTCAATTTGATTCCCGTGCAGGGGGAAACGTTGGGCAAGTTGGCGGATTGCTTTTCCGAGGGTAATAATCTCTTCAAAAAATAAATGAATAATTTGTTCACTAAATCAAGGATTATTATTGTTATTTTTATCTGTGCCTGGTCAGGTGGACGTTACAGATTCCGTGACACTATTGGGAGACAAAAGAAGGGAGTTCTCTCTCCCAGTGTCTTGGCCAACAATCCCCTTGAAAAATCAGTCATTCTCTTCATGGCAGGAATATGGGAACAGTAGTAGGCCATCAAGCCCCTCGAGCCTGTTACGCCATTTCTATAAAACCATGGCTGATCTATACCTCAAAGATATATCCTTTGATGTCCTTACCTAACAACAATCTATCCACTTCAGTCAGGATGTTGCTTTGTGTGAACAGCTGGACTGGACAGTGAGTTGCTGGGAGTTGTTGGACCTTAAAGACAATGATAATAACAATAATCCTTGCAAAACGCAAAATACTGCAGATGCTGGAAATCTGAAAACAAAAATGGAAGTCGCTGGGAACACTCAGAAGGGCAGGCAGCATCTATGGAGAAAGGAAAGTGAGAAGGGGTTCTGATGAAGGGTCATGGACCCAAACATTGATTCACTTTCCTTTCTCCATAGATGCTGCCTGACCTGCTGAGTGTTCACAGCGACTTCTGTTTTTGTTTTCACAATAATACTTGCATTTGATATAGCGCCTTATCACGTTTTTGAGGCGTCTCAAAGCGCTTCACAGACTATATTGTAAAGTGTATATGTTGCGGGTGAAACACGGTAGCCAATTACGAACAGCAGCGTCCCATAAACAGTCACGGATTGAGTGACCGATTTATTAATACAAATTATTAAAAACAAATTATTTATCTAAGACAAGGGATGAGGGACTGACTGACTGATGGTTTATCTCCCAGCTGGGGCCGGTGGAAAGACATCTTGTCACATGGGCGGTTTAAGTGGCATCTGAGTGAGAAGGACATGGAGACTATCTGCCGCACGCTGCTGGTTTACTGCCTCAAACACTACAAGGGTGATGAGAAGATCAAGAGCTTTATCTGGGACCTCATCACCCCCACCAAGGACGGGCAGAACCAGGCCCTGCACAACCACTCAGGTACTGTCTGTGTACGGGTCTGCGTCTGAGTGCGGGTCTGTGTCTGAATGTATGTGCGTGCATGTGTAGTTACATAGAAATCTACACACAATTTTACAGCACATTACGTTATGGAATTGGGCCTTTGGCCCAACTAGACTGTGGAAATGTTTATAGCCCATACAACCCTCTATTGGCCTCTCCTATTCCCCTCTGTTCTCTTGTCCCTTGAGTACTCACCAAGCTAAATATGTTCATGCTCTCTGCCTTCACCACGACTTTGGACAGTGAGTTCCATATTCTGTGAACGAGTTCCTCCTGGGCTCCCTTCACATTTGCTTCTGTTTGTCTTATATTAATGTCTCTCGTGATGGACTCACCAGCAAGTGGAAACTAGTGTGGGCAGGGTGGGTTCCGGCTCTAACTCCCCTCTACACTCACGCCCCCTCAACACACACAAAACAATTAAACAACAACAAATTACGTTTGTTTAGCGCCTTTCACACTGGGAGGATGCCCAAAGCGCTGATGATGGAGTCCTCGCACACACACACACACACACCCTGTCTGAGCTGTGAATAGCAAGCTCGTGGGGTGAGGTAGTGGAGGCAGCACTGACTGATGGCCTGGCCTCTCTCTCCCCAGGGCTTTCGGCTCCTGTGCCCAGGGGGAGGAAAGGAAAGAAAGTGAAGACTCCGCTCTCTCAGCCTGAGGTGAAGAACGCCGACTGGGTGGCCAGCTGTAACCCTGACGTATTGTTCCACGACGACGGCTACAAGAAACATCTCAAACAGCACTGCAACAAGTATGTGCGCAGGGCAGGGTAACCAGACTGACATTCACTTCATAGTCTAGGCCAAGGGGACCCATCTGGTGGCTCATGAGCAGATTTAACTTGCCCCACCCCACCCACCTCCCCCACTCAAAAAATAATGTGGTCACTCAATCCATGACTGTTTGTGGGACGCTGCTGTGTGCAATTGGCTGCCATGTTTCACCCACAAAATATACTGTCAAGTCACTTTACAGTATATTCTGTGAAGTGCTTTGAGACACATAGAAGACGTGATAAGGCGCTGTATCAAATGCAAGGAGTATTATTATTACAAAATTATTGCTTATGGGGCCGCCTGACGTTTCTCAAATAGACCGTCCGGCCCTCAGCAGCCAAAAGGTTGGACCGCCCTGGTCTAGGCTGACACTCCAGGGCTGAGCTGGTTCTCTGGATGAACAGCAACAAATGACATTTACACCGTGCCCTTCACATCGGGAGGACGTCCCAAGGCACTGGACAGTCAGGGATTTGGACCTGAGCTGGGATCAGGAGTGGTGGAGGGCAGGGAGGGTGGGGGTAGTAGCGTGGCCTAAGACACGATCGAAGAAGTGGGGCTTGAGATGTGCCTTGAAGGAGGCAAGGGAGGGGGCGAGACTGAGGGACAGTGGGATGGAGCTTCAAAGGGTAGTACCAGAGAGGTAGGCCCGATCGCCAATGGTGGTGATTGAGATGTTAAACTGTCTATGTTGGTTCAATGGTTGTCCCATCTCCCTTTCCCTGTAATAATCTGTGTGTGGTTTGCTCTCAGGGTGCTACTCAGAGTGCGGATGCTGTACTACCTCAAACAGGAAGTGTTGGGAGAAGCCGCGGACAAGGCTTTGGAGGGAACCGACGCCGGGTAAGAGTCCTGTAGATCAGTGGTTAGAGCACTCGCCTCACAAGCCAGAGGACCTGGGTTTGATTCCCTGCAGGGCAAAATGTTGGGCAAGTTTCCTTACTCCACACGTCTCTGTTTACCAGCAGTAAGTAGGAACCCGGTTGTTAGTCAATTGGCGGATCGCTTTCCAGGGTAATAATTCCTTCAAAAAAATAATTTGGTCACTCAATTCATGGCTGTTTGTGGGACGCTGCTCGGAAAATGTGATAAGACACTGTATCAAACACAAGGATTATTATAAGAGAACGGGAGCAAAATCCTCCCTCTCTGCCATTGGTGCTGACCCACAGAGGCCACGCTGAGATTCGGGGGCCGGATTGCTGGACACAGCCAACCAGATTCAGATCAAAATTTTAATTTTTAATTTGCCTAATTAACCGATTTTTCACAAGTTTGTAGTGTTTTTCTCACTCTCTCTTTGTCACTGATTGAGTCTGTCTGTCTGTCTCTCACAGGAAGCTGGATGTGTGGATTCCTGAAGCCGATTACACAGACATCCCAGTTGAGTGGTGGGATGGAGACGCTGACAAATCCTTGTTGATGGGAGTCTATAAACATGGTGAGCTCGGGACAGGGGGCTTTTATATTGACATTGCGTTTGGGGGTGAGAGAGAAGTTACAGCCAACTCAAGGTCAGTCTCCACGCTGCCCAGCCTTCAGATAGCAACTCACTCGCTCGCTGGTGGCGGTGTTAATTGATAAACCAACCCTGGTGATAGGCTGCTCAGGGGTTTGTGATTTCAGCAGAAGGGTAATGTCAATGCTGCTCCTGCCTGCAGTGTGCTCAGTGCAGGATGAGACAGAGATGATGTGGACAAGGGTTGAGGCTGGGGATGGCTGGCGGCTGGGCTGTAGATGGGGTGGGGGGAGAAACATTTTTTTTATTCAAGGAATGGGAGTGACAGGGTTCCATTACATATATTTTTCTATATTTTTATTTTTATTCTATTTTTCAAAAATGTGGTCATTTGAGGCACTGCTGTGCGCAGCACAATTAAGTACTCCTAAATAGGATTATCATCATTCTTCCACATGTTTCAGTCGTTGGTCCATGCACTGTAGAAAAAAATTGTCTGCCCTGTTTTACCCACAAAATACACAGTCAATCCACTTTATAACGTATGCTGTGAAGCGCTTTGAGATGTCTCAACGATGTGTTAAGGCGCTATATCAAATGCAGGGATTATTATTATTGAGGCTGACGCATTGCTATAATCTCCTCTCCAGGTTATGAGAGGTACAACGCCATGAGAGCAGACCCATCCCTGTGCTTCCTGGACCGGGTGGGCATGCCTGACGAGACGTCGCTGGCCGCAGAGCAAGGGGGCATCGACCTGACGGCAGACATGGCTGAGGGGTAAAAGGGGAACGGCTCTACCACGCGGATGGGTGGGGGGTTGGGGAGGGCTTAGTCAATGGGCTGTGAAATTACCCCCCGATGAGTCAGACAGTTGTGAGATTTAGACACAGACATTTCCGGCTCAGAAAGAGACCATCATGTCTGTGCCATCCCCATGTTCACATCACTCACTTCTCAACACCTAGTCAATGATTTGGGCTTCGGGAGCCAATTGTAAAGAATTCTAGCTCCTGAGGCAAGAAACTAGCCCCCTTCCCCCCCACCCTCCCTCCCATCACCCATTCCCTGACTCACTCTCTTCCACTCTCTCACTCACTCGCTCTTGCACTCTCACACATTCAACTCATTCTCTCTCTCACTCACACTGTTGATTTGGCTGCTGTGTGTGTGGTTAGCTGCTGACTTTGTCATGTGTTCCAGAGCTGATCTGTGCAAAGCCGACGAGTTGGAATTGAAGTCCGAGAGCAGAGTGTTCAAAGACCAGCCCGATGTGAGTTTGCTGAGTTTGCTTGCTGGGCTAATACAAATAGTTTGCTTTGTTTGTGCCCAGCGTGGGTGGGGGGCACTGCCACTCGATGCCAGGCGTTGCTAGGTGCTTTGGGGGACCGCTGTCCCTGGAGAAGGAGGAGATAATGGATAAGGAATAAATCTTGTCTTAATCCCCAAACTCTCTTCTCTGAAATTGCTGAGATTTACTGTTTCCCCACAGGAGGACACCAGCTCCTGCACAGAGTCTGGGACCATGGAGAAAGGAGACGACTCTGTTACAGGTGAGTACTGCTGGGGAGCAAAGTGGGGGGGAGGGTTGTGGGCATTGGGTGGGGGAGGGGTGGTGGGGGAGGTTGTTTGGGCAGTAGAATGGGAGGGGTGTGGGCAACGGTGGGAGTCGTGTGGGCAGTGGGTGGGAGGGGTGCGGACAGTAGGGTGGGGGAGGGAAATGGGCAGTGGGTGGGGGTGGAAGGGTGTGGGCAGTGGGGCGGGGGAGGATGTGGGCAGGGTCTTGTGCTAACCTGAGCTCCCAATCCTCTCGCTCTCTCCCTCCAGCCCAGGACGGGGCAGACACAGATAGACCACAGTGGCCAGTGGCCTCGGTGCTCACAGCCCGGCTCCGGCGGCTCATCACCACCTACCAACGCTGCAACCGCAAGGAGCTGGTGAGGATGGAGTCATTGGCTCGGAATAACCGGCGGCGCTGGTTCCCGCAGGAGGAGATCTGGGGCAGGATCCCCGAGATGGAAGCTGTTACCATGGACCCACAGCGGTAAGACATCTTCCCCCCACCCCCAGCTCTTTGGTGTTTCCTTTTGGGTGAAACTCAGTAAATTCTGAAGGAAGTTTGAGTGTGGACTTCAGCTCTTTGTCGGGACTCTGGTTTGCAGGTGATGGTTAATGTTTCTTGTGACCTTCTTTCCTCTGGCACACGGTCCTGTCCCGTTATTCAGTTAACCTCATCCCAAATTTCCCCACAGTTAGTTCTGGATGTTGCGAGTTGACATCTGGTCAGTTTGTAGCACTTCAGGCACTAGGAACCTGCAAGGTTAGTGATGAGTTCGGGACTTTGAGCTCACAGTCCCTGCAGCGCGGTGCTTGGGGAAGAGAGCGCTGCATTGTCGCAGACATCGTCCTTGGGATGAGACGTTAAATTAAACCGAGGTCTTGTCCGAGCCCTGTTATAAAGTTCCTGCGGCACTGTTGGAAAAGAGAAGGGAGTTTCTCTCTCCCCGAGCCCTGGCCAACATAAAATTGGTCATTCGCTTCATGGATGTTTGTGAGACATTGCTGTGTGTAACCTGGCTGTCACATCATCCACCTGCAAAATCCAGTAACTTTATAAACTTTGTGAAGGGCTTTGAGACATTGAGACATTGTGCCTCAATAAGGCACTGTATCAAATCATATTCCTATGATTTAAAAACAGAAGTGGCTGGGAACACTCAGCAGGTCATCTATGGAGAGAAGAAAGTGAGTTAAAGTTTTAGGTAGATGGCCTTTCATTAGAACTGTTAGTATCAGACTATACAGAGTTTCCAGCATCTGCATTATTTTGCCTTTTGATATTGCTATGACTGTGGTGTATGAGGACCAAGTTTCTCTCCCGCTGTAGGTGGACGAGGCGGGAGCAGACTGATTTCTATCGTGTTGTCTCCACCTTTGGCATCGTGTATGATCCCGACAAGAAGCTGTTTGACTGGAACCAATTCCGCAGCTTTGCCCGGCTGGAGCGCAAGACTGACCAGAGCCTGGAGCGTTACTTTCACGGTTTTGTGGCCATGTGCCGGGGTGTGTGCCGGCTGCCAGTCAGGAAAGGTTAGAATTCCGTTCTGTTGGCATTCCGTCTGAACTCCGACCTGTACCCGGCCTGTGCTCTGGAGTCCTGTAGCTCAGTGGTTAGAGCACTCGCCTTGCAAGTGAGGCGAGTGTTTGTGGGACACTGCTGTGCGCAATTAATTGGCTGCCGCGTTTCTTCCGCAAAAATATACAGTCAAGATCCTGTGAAGCGCTTTGAGACGTCTCAACGATGTGATAAGGGGCTATATCAAATGCCAGGGTTATTATTATTCTAATTATTATTGTATTCCTGGTGTGAGTTTTATATATTTCAATGTTATTTGCAGAGCCCTCAGATGCCGGCATCTTTGTTGAGCCTATCACCGAGGAGCGTGCCTCACGGACACTGTATCGTATCGAGCTGCTGCGTAAGTTGCGTGAGCAGGTCTTGCGTCATCCACACATGGAGGAAAGACTGAAGCTGTGTCGGCCCAGTCTGTACCTGCCGGTGTGGTGGGAGTGCAGCAAGCACGACCGGGACCTCCTGCTGGGGGCAGCCAAACACGGCCTGAGCCGAACTGACTACTACATCCTTAACGACAACCAGCTCTCTTTCCGCGAAGCTCACCGCAATTATGTGCAGAACGGCAACACCTACTACCATAGCGTGCCCGCCCCGTACAGCCAGTCCTCGCTCAACCCCAGCCAGTCAGCCTCGCCCGCCTCCACCGTGCCCACGCTGGGCGATAAGGACACCCAGGAGCAGACAGACGCCGAGCAGGAGAAGGCGGACGAGACGCTGGAAGACGGGTGTCCTGAGCCCGGCCTGGAAATCAAGAGCGAGGGGGAAGGGGCAGCTCAGATCTGTGAGAAGCCTCCGGAGTACGGTGTGGCCGGCTGTGACCTGGACTTCCACGGTCAGTGTGAGCCAGTCAGCGATGTGGCCAGCGACTCTGCCCCAAGCCCGCTAGCTGTGTCCTGTCCCGAATCACCGGGAAGCATGTCAGAGATACCAGCCGAGGGCGTGAGGCACTCGCAGATGGACCTGAACAACGGGGAGACGGCAATGGAGGCGGTGACCAGTGGCACGAGGGAGGTGCTGGACAGCGTGGAGCAGCTGGGGGCCAAGGTGGAAGCCGAGAACGGGCACAGAGAGAGTGACTGCTCTCGAGCGTCACCGCCACCGGCTACCAACACGGCACAGCCGGGTGAGGAAACCACTGCCGGCGGGGAGGAGGAAGGGAGCAAATCCCCAAACCTGGGGTGGCCTGCTGCTGGGAATTCCAATCCAGGAATTGTGCCGGGAGCAGCCAAGCCGGAGCTCGATTCCGATTCCTCACCGGCTGTTCTTGACGACACAGACCGTGAGCCATGCGGTGAGCCAGGCCAGCATAGCAGCCTGGAGGAGGAGGAGCAGAGTGTGGCTGGGCCAGGGTCGGAGTCCGGCAGTGATCGGCTGGAGCTGGACAATCCTGACCCGGCGTTGCCAGCCTTCCCGAGTAGCCACTCCCTGGGCAGTGAGGACCCAGTCTCCCCCGCTTCCACCCTCGCCATCACACACATCAAACAGGAACTGAAGCTCGGCCGCGGTCTGGGGGGCAACGTGAAGGAGGTCAGCAGCCCCCGCGACTCGGAGGAGAAGTCAGAGGACGGGTCACAGCCAGAAGGTCAGTCCCTCACCTCCCCCCCCACCCCCTCCACTCCCCACACCAACTAGCGTACAAACACCCAGGGTCATCCCCCCCACATGCAGGGTAGTGTCCCAGATTCAAGTTGTGTATTGCGTGCAGCGCTTTGAGACGTCTCAATGATGTGATAAGGCGCTAGATCAAGTACAAGGATTGTTGTTATTGTGTATTTACACTTTTATGTGAATTGCTCTAGGAAATGGGGTGGGGGGTCACTGTGTGAGAGTGAATGTCGGGTGGGAGGTGGGGGTGAGAGTGATGGGGATGGTGTGTGTTAGTGTTTTGTCTTTCACTCACATGACCACTCGCTGCTCCTTCCCACAGTGCTGCCGCTGAAGAGCTTTGACGAAGAGAGCAACACATCAGCCAGCCTTGCACAGGATGAGCTGCAGGACTGCCTGGTACAGGAGGCCCGAGAGCCCACCATTGCTCAGCTCCTACAGGAGAAGACACTGTACTCGTCCGCAGAGTGGCCGAAGGTCAGTGCTCACACCAGTGGGCTGTCTCTGTGGGGAGTGGGAATAGGTCCACATGGCAGTGGATTTGCTCCTTTGAACATGTTATGAGAGCACTCCTGTGCACAATTGGCTGCCGCATTTCGCCACAAAATGCAGTCAATTCACTTTACTGTATATTTTGTGAAGCGCTTTGAGATGTCTCAAATGACGTGATCAGAGAGTGTATCAAATGCCAGGATTATTATTATGATGTTATTCTGTGTGTGGAGGTGTGTAAATGCAAGTTGTTGTTGTTACAGGATCGGGTTATCATTAACCGCATCGACAATATTTGCCACGTGGTGCTGAAAGGCAAGTGGCCCTCGGCACAGCAGCAGAACCTGGAGCCTCAGGGAGTGGTGTACTCCGTGAGCTCCCCACCCGACAGCCTGAACCTCAGCAACTATCTGAGCATCCCAGTACAGGCCGCCTCGGGGCTGAGCTTCCCTGACACACACTCCAACCCTCACCCGCTCACCAAGGCAAGTAACACTGGCTCAGTGCCTCCTGCACGTCACCGTTTCGCACCAGTTCTTTCAAGACCATTAATCTCAGCGATCGCCAGCTTGATACTCCCCCCCCCCACCCTCAACATGCAAACATGCAAGCTTTCAGATATTCTGCCCGACTTTTGAAACTTCCTCCGACTGTGAAAGGTACTGCATAAACCTAAATATTAACATAATCATAAAAAATAATGATAATTTGGTCACTTCAATCCACGACTGTTTGTGGGACGCTGCTGTGGACAATTGGCTGCCGCGTTTCACCCACAAAATATACAGTCAATTCACTTTACAGTATATCCTGTGAAGCGCTTTGAGAAGACGTGATGAGGAGCTGTGTCAAATGCAGGATTATTATTATAAACTGTGATTGTGTTTGGGAAACAGGAGAGTTTGCTGAACATGGCATTCCCGAGGGACCAGCGGAGGCGGAGGAGGAAGTACGAGTTTGAGACGGAGCGAGGAGCGAAGAGGAAGAGCCTGGAGGAGGTGGGGCTGCTCGCTGGCCGCTCTCACCTGTCTCTGAACGGCTGGCAGGACACCGCCATGGACCTGTCCAAGGCCTCCGAGGAGGTACTGGGCTCCGTACCTGTCATCATCAGTGGCCCCAAACTGGCCCCGCTTGACCCGGCCGGCACCATCCGCACAGACATGGCCGGCATCTTGCAGGCCGGCCTCATCCACCCCGTCACCGGGCAGGTCATCAACGGGGCTCTGAGGGGCGAAGACGCTCGTAGGAGGAGGGGGCGAAGGAAGAACGTGGAGGGGCTGGACATCCTGTTCATGAAGGAGAAAAAACCTGAGGCTCTGGTACGTTGCTGAGGTGGGGAGGATGGGAGGAGTGTTGTGAATTTCTACAACTAATTCTCTCTCTTTCTCCTCTCTCTCCTTGTCCCTTTCTCTCTCTCCTCTCTCTGTCTGTTTGTTTCTTTCTCTTCACTCTTTCTATCCCCTCTCTGTCTCTCTCTTTCTCCTCTCTTTTTTCTCGCTGCTCTATTCGACCTGCCAGTCTGATAGTAAATTTCAGCTCAATTTATTGATTGCGACCGGAGCATTTATTAATTTGGCATCTAATCAGAATCTGAGTGTTTATTGATCCTATTACTGATCAGGACAGTTTATAAATTTTGCCACAAAATACAGTCAATACACTTTGCAGAATACAAAAGGGAAAATACTGCAGATGCTGGAAATCTGAAATAACAACAGAAGTTGCTGGGAACACACAGCAGGTCAAGCAGGAGTTAACTCACTTTTGTCTCTCTCCATAGATGCTGCCTGACCTGCTATGTGTTCCCAGCAACTACTGTTTTTATTTCACTTTATAGTATGTTCTGTGAAGCACTTTTGAGACATCTCAAAGACGTCATGAGGCACTGTATCAAATGCCAGGATTATTATTATTGTTGTGGTTTGTGTTAAGGAGGTGGAGGTTATGCGGCAGCCGTTCTCCACTGTGGGTCACGCCTCGGGGATGATGATCAAGCTGCCGGTGGAGAAGCAGCGAGCGCAGAGCGAGGAGGAGCAGAAAAACAAGAGTATGATCGAATGGCTCCGGCAGCATCCCACATACACTATGGACGTGTCCAGCTTCACCCCGGTAAGCCCCCGCACCCCCAATACTGAGGGGCTGAGAATGTTGAGGGCGGGGGGTGGGTGGTGAGGAGCGAGAAAGCTGGGTTTTCTTGTGCAGATTCTGGACCTTCATCTGGTCAATCAATTGCTGAGACACTGGAATAAAGTGATGAGGACTATGTGCAGGGGAGGGGGGGTGAAATGGTGCTGTGTATGTGTGTATCTGGGGGAATGGTACTGTGTGGGGTGGGGGGAGAGAGAATGGGGCTGTGTATGGGGTGGGGGGAGAGAATGGGGCTGTGTGTGGGGTTAGGGGGGGGAGAGAAAGATGGGGCTGTGTTGGAAGGGGAAGAGAGAATGGGACTATGTGTGTGTGAAGAGTTGTGTGGTGGGAGCTATAACGTTGTACTATGTTTGTTTGTTCCTGTTCAGAACTGTGCAGCCATTATCCACGGCATTTCAGACCGGCCCAAACAGCGAAGACATCGGTGCAAGGACCCCAGCAAATTGGACATCAACACACTGACCGGGGAGGAAAGGGTCCCAGTCATCCACAGGGGAAGCGGCAGGAAGGTGAGGCGGGGAGGAGGGGATGGTTTGGGGGTCTGGTGAGGGTCCAAAACAATGGTGTGCTCGCAAAGACTAATAAGTGATTGAAGAGTGAGGCTCCCGTGGATCTGTTTGGTGGGGGGGTTGCAGGTTGATTTCCATTGCCCACACACTCCCTTGCTGAATAATCTCACTTCAAGTGCTGGGTTTCTGCTCGGAGTCGGGGCTGTAAATCAGTGGAACATAAATACAGACTTGTGTTTTGAATGAGAGCAGGCTGTGTTCTAATGAGATGTGTGTGTGTGTTTCAGTTGGGTGGGGCCATGGCTCCGCTGATGAAGGAACTGGCCCGGTGGCTGGACGGCAACCCAGACTACGCGGTGGCACCGGAGTGGGCGGAGATCGTCAAGCACTCGGTGAGTGTGGCAGTGACGGGGGGGATGGGGGTGCCTGTGTGGTAATAATAATAATAATAATCCTTGTATTACGCCTGGAAAAACAATCTGCCAATCGGCAAACAACAACAACACACAGTGCCTTTCTGGTGGGGTAGCGTCCCGGAGAGCTTCACAGTGGTGGGAGTCTTGACAACAAACCAAGAGGGAGGGACTGTAATCGCGATCAAAAAGGAAGGTCTTCAGGCAGGATTTGAAGGCAGGGAGGGAGGGGCCAAGGCGGAGGGATTGAGGCAGAGAAGTAACAACTGGGTTCCTACTCACTGCTAGTAAACAGGCGTGTGAGTGGAGAAAGGAAATTTGCCTAAGGTTTCGCCCCGCCTGGGAATCGAACCCGGGTCCTCTCGCTTGCGAGGCGAGTGCTCTAACCCTGAGCTACAGGACTGTGGTGCGTGAACATTGTGGAATTTTTTTTGAACATGCATACATTTTGCTTCCAGGGATTTCTGCCAGAAACCAAGTTTAATCGTATCCTGACGGAGCCGGTGGTGAAAGAGGCTGGGAGCAGGAAGAGGGGTCGGCGTCCGCGGAGCGAGGTGGCCAGGGGTGGAGTGGGCCTGACAGAGACAGCCTCCGCCATGGGGCCAGTCTTCATGAACGGGCTGATCGCCGGAATGGACCTGGTGAACCTGCAGAGCCTGAGGAACGTTCACAACCTGCAGCTGGCCGGCCTCATGGGCTTCCCGGCCGGCTTTGCCGCCATCCCTGCTGGCGAGGAGACCAAGAACAGCCTGAGCATGCTGCCCATGATGGGGGTGGCCGGCATGTCCCACATGTTCGGGGTAGGGGGGCTGCTGAGCACCCACCCACCTGCTTCCAGCTCCTCCACCCTCAGCACCTTGCGGTCCGTCGCGGCGTCGAAGGAGCATTTGGGGGGTGAGGAACCAGCCAAGCATAAAGAGGGGTCTTCGGGGGACAAGCCTGGCCCCAGCTCGCACTTCCCTGACCCTAGCGAAGCCCGTGTGACCACCAGCAACCCCTTGTCCTTCAATCCCTTCCTGCTCCATGGCATGCCGGCCGGATTGATCTACCCCTCCATGTTCCTGCCTCACGGCATCGGCATGGCCATGACCAGCTTTCCGCAGCCCGCTGGCCGAGCCGAGGGCGACAGCGCAGAGAGCCCCAAGAAGAAGCGGAAAAAGGCCAGGGAGGAGCCGGTGGGGACTGAGGTGCAGGAGGCGAGCGCCCAGGACAGCACAGAGAAAGCCGTCACCTCTCCTGCGGTGCAGGGGACTGAGAGAGACTCGGCCCAGGGACTGGCCGACAACACTGAATAGAGTTTCAATTCTGTTTTCGGTCGATTTTAGGGTATTTCCTTTTTTTTCTTGATTTTTTTTGAAGTTGACCCCACATTTCTGACTCTTCTCTCCTCCGAACCCCTTTCTTCCCCCAGCTCACACACCCCCACCCACACCTCACTCACACCCCACCCACACTCACACCCCCCACCCACGCTGTGGCAATGCTGTGTGGGCTGGTCACTGGCTACCTTATGCAAAACTAAAGCCACTTCTGTTGTTTGCCTGGAAATTGAAGCGTGCTGATCGGCTTGAGAGAGGGGGTGAGTGACAGAGAGAGAGGATTATGCACATTTTACCCCAAAGCATCAGAAGTAAGGTCATTAGCGTTGTGTTCGAGGGCTGAGCTCTGAATGTAGATTGATGCCTTTTTGCTCTAGTTTTCCATCAGTATTTCCTACCCACAACCGGGTTCCCCCACCCTTGTTCAGCCTCTAACCATACGTGGGGTATCGAGGGCCTGTGCGCTCTTACCCCGTTGGTGGAATGTGACACACAGGTGCCCGGTGACCGAGCGAGGGTCCCAGCAAACACATGCTTGGTTTTATAAGTTTTATTTGAATTTTATGAGTATGGGCAGTCTGGGCGGTTGTGGTGAGCCGTGTGTTAATGGCACCGTTGCTCTCCTCAGGTCACAGCCTTTTCTAAACGGTCACAGGTGTGAACAGGAGTAGTTGAGGGTGGGTGGGTGGGTGGGGGATCAGATCAGGTCAGGAGTTCTGTCAGTCAGCGCGTTGTGTATCCACAAGCAAGGGCAGAGCCCTGGGTTTGCTTAATCAGTGATGTGGAAAAGCAAAACGTGTTTGTGGTGACAAATGGATCTCGGTGTCGATGCGAAAGAGAAGGAGAGGTTTAACATTCCAGCTGCGAGTTTCTAGAGGCAAAATTTTCAGCTTTTTAAAAAATAAATTATTAACAAAAACAATAAACCCAGTTGTGAGGCTGTTGGTGCCAGGTCTGACATGGGAAATAACAGTTGATGAGCCAACACTCTCTCCTCCTCTCTTAGTGGCTCAGTCCTGCACCATAGTGGCTGTGCCCTCACCCAGCAGACCGTCAGGGAGAGAGGGAGAGTTCAGCCTGGCTTTGACCAGCTCATGCCCCAAAGCCTAACCTGCCATTCTGCTCCCTGGTCTGATCCTCAGTGGGTCAGTCACTGGGTGAGCCTGAGAGCCAACTCCCACCTTTTCCAAACAAAATCCCAGCAGATTCCATTCAGAGCCTCAGTTCCAGCTCTGTCTATTCCCGTATTCCCAACAACATGTCATCCCAAACATAGTGCCACCCAGCAGTCTGTACTGGTCATTGGGCACCCTCCTCCCCAGTGTACCAGTCCTCAACCCCACTCCATTACATACCCCAACACATTACTAAGCCATCACATTCCCTCCAAAATCTATAATGGAAACTTCCAAAATTCTTGTCTGAGCTTCCTGCAATTTCCCTCTTCAAATAGTGAGGCAGAGACGGGCGAGAAACGTGTGTGTGTGTGTGTGTGAGGGGGAGAGGGAAGGGTGATGAAGGTGGGGGGGGGATTCTGAATTGTATGTGAGTAATCTGTGAGTGCAAAAGTGGATAGCAGGTATCTGAATGGAATGTCAGCTACTTCCAACTGTAAGCTTGGTATTTTTGGAGGGGTGTGGGGGGGGGGTAATTCTGACCATTTTATGGGCACTGGGGAAAAGAGAACACGCACAAAACTAGAATTCCCAGAAACCCATTTCTGCCACTTGTTTTTTTTTAGAATTTCCTCTAATTGCGTTGTGTAGATAAATCGTTTTATATATAAACGAGATTGCCAAGGATGACTTTATTAAGTGAGTCTGAAATGAGTGAAGTTGAGGTGTGCTCCTGCCTTGGTGGAGATTCCCCCTTTTCCAGAGTTGGAGGGGTGGGTTTGTGGGGGGGGGGGGTGCGGGGGTTGTTGCTGTAACTGTAAGCACATCACCCACGCTCTTGTGATTACCTGACGACTGAGATAATGTGATATATAAGCTATCAAAATTCCCTTCCCTCTCCCAGCCTTTTATAAGCTGTTGAAATCCTCCCTCCTCTGCTTTCCTCCTCTCCAAACCCAGACTGCGTTAACTCCCATCCGTTAGCATTTCAGCCCCCAAAAGGAGGGGGAAGGGGGGGGCAAGAGGGGGGCTAACGGGCCTGTTACCCAGGGGCTTACTTATTACTCTAATTCCAGAGCAAGCTTGACCAGCGCTCCCTGGTTCCCGTTAGTCTCATGTCCATAGGGGACCTACACTGAATTCACAATGAAATGAATTTAATTCACCTTCACTGTTACACAACAGACTTAAGTTCTGAGTATTGTACTCGGGTCCAAATGTCAGTCCTGTTTCGTTCTGCATTATTTATTCATGTTGATGTGTGTTTTTTTTATTATTATATATTATTCCGAATCACTAACTATAAAGATCTGACAGTCCCTTGTCCTGCTATTTTTATTTGAAATAATGCTGTTGAAGGCAGGGGGTTTGGGGGGCAGGGAGGGTGGGGCCACAGCACTCTGTAGAGAAGTACATGGAGAGTTGTGCTTTTTTTTGTAAAAAAAACAAATCCCCCAAAAATTATTATTGTATTAAACGTTATGTCAAAGAGGCTACTTATTTTTCAAAGATTAATCAAGTAATCGATTGGTGCTCTAACCGCTGAGCTATAGGATTGGAGTCCTGTAGTGTAGTGGTTAGAGCACTCGCCTCGCAAGTGAGAGGACCTGGGTTCGATTCCCGGGCCGGGTGAAACGTTGGACAAGTTTCTTTACTCCACAGGCACAGTAAGACTTGGTAAGGCGCTATATCAAATGCAAGAATTATTTTTATTATTTAAAGAGGGCTGTACCCTTCTGCCTCCAGTACGGAATTGTGTTCAGTGAACTCACAGATCATGGAATATCCCCCTAGACTGACTGAGCCAGCGAGATAGGTTATCACTAAACAACAGTACTCCTAGTATTTGA
The DNA here is from genome assembly GCF_018977255.1 of Callorhinchus milii. Lineage (NCBI taxonomy): Eukaryota > Metazoa > Chordata > Chondrichthyes > Chimaeriformes > Callorhinchidae > Callorhinchus > Callorhinchus milii. The sequence continues at coordinate 745,948 of NW_024704759.1, forward strand.
TTACAGTGCCTTTCATGTTGGGAGGGCGTCTTCACAGGATTCCCTGTAAAGTATAGTGGAGGGATTGTCGGCCAGTTTCCAGTTTGAAGTCAGGGCAGAATTATAGAAAATATTTTAAGTAAATTCTGTCTTCATTTGGAAGCTTTTTTTTAAAAAAACAAAGAGATGTGGATTCCAAACTGAGATAATTTCCCACAGTTTTGTGTGACGTTATAAGTCGTAAATGGTCTCGTAGGTTAAGAGTAGGTGGAATTTGGAGCCCTTGATCTCTAGGTGACCATGTTGTCCTCGCTGACATTAACCCTTGAACAGTGTGTGAGGCACTGATTGTTGCTGACACCAAGCCCTGCTCTGGTGGCCTTTACCTGCCAGTGAGATGCTGTGTGTGAGTGCTGGGCATGGGGAGGGAGAGGGGGGTTGGATCATATTTAATGCCTTCCACAGATTGGAGTAAAGCTGTTACACAATGTACTTTGAGGGGTAGAGGGAGGAGTTGAAGGGTTTGGCTGGTGTGCATGAAACGCTGGAAGTTTACCATCTCTCTAGTCCCTTAGGGGCTGGTGTCCCTTCCCGCTGTTTGTTGCTGTGTTTTTAGACACTATCGTATGGAAAATGTGAACATAAAATTACCTGAAGCTCCTCATTTTAACAGCGATGTAATAGAGGAGCGGGGTCCATAGCTGGTGACTCTCAGAGGAGGGGGATGAGGGGAGATTCATCTTATGTTTCTTTTTTTAAAAAAATTGAGAGTGGGGAAGGGGGCAGAGAAATCTGGGAACATATCAGGAGAGTAGTGCTGTTTGGGCCTCAAAGGGGAAACACAAAGTGTACACCTGGTGTCCACCTCAATTGAGCTGGCTCATGGCTCAAGCTGCGGGTCTGCATGTTCACTGTGTGTGTTGGTGGCTGAGCAACGGGGAAAAACATTCTGCACAAGGACGTCAGTGGAGAACGTCTCCTCAGCATCAGCAGTGAGAGGGGAAGTGAGGGGCGTCATTGGTGACAGAACCACCTCGAGTTCCCGGCAAATCTCAAAAATAAAATACTGTGAATGAATTATCCTGTTGCCGTGGTACTGGCCTGGTCACTGCTGGCAGATATTTCCGATTACCCTCCTCCCCAACTCCCCACCCTGTGGCCAGATCTGTCTGTTCTCCGTCTGTGTGTGCCGATAGCCTCCAATTGACCAGGATCAGCAGTATAGCTCCCTGTTCACAGAGAGCCGAGCGGCCGGGAGCCTATGTAACTATTCTATGTTGCAGTCTGAGCATCGTCCTGTGGGAGCTCCTGTTTGTGTGTGTGTCTCGGGGGTGAGGTGGGGTACGGGAGGGGGAGATGCGTATGACGGCTGTGACTGACCTGATGGCTGGGCAGAGTTTTGTGATTTTAAATGTGTAAATGAAGGTGAGTATCAGTTTTATATTTGTTACTGTTATTGTGAAGAGCCACAAAGACTTGTAGCTTCCACAGAAACCCTCTGGGCTCCACTTCCACGGGCCAGCTATTGATCAGCAGAGGCCTCGGGTGCTTACCCCTGGCAGGGAAATGGGGTAAGCAAGGGCGGAGAAAATATTTGGAGCACTGGCCCCTGTTGGCTGGGTGAGGGTGGCTTGGAGACTGAGTGGGGGAGTGGGGATTTGTTTAGAGGCTGGGTGGAATCTGGGATTGCTGGGGTGGGCTTGGGGCTGAGTGGATCGACTGAGGGTAGCTCGATAGACCATCAAATGGCATTGATGTGGATCATGTCTGTGCACTCTTGAATCTCCTGCTCCTCGCTTGAGGCAAAGAAGCTTCACAGGCCATTCTGCCTGCAGATCAGTACAGTCAGCTGGACACTGTGACATCCCTTGTTGTGTTTAATTCCTGGTCTGGTCAGAATTGTGGGAGTTGGGGCATGGATGCGGATACTGTGTGTGGAGGTGGGGCTCTTTGATGAGTTGTCAATATTGCAGGGCAGGAAAAGTCTTTCCACTTGAACCCAACAAAGTTCCCTTCACTTCATTTGTACAACAACAGACTTACTAAAGTTTTCACAACTCTTGTTTATAAAACATTTTCTTTCCATCTTTAATTAAATTCCATGGTGGGACTCTTTCCACCCCCCCCCCACATTCTTCTCTTTAGCTGCAAACCAATATTTCTTTCCAGCTTTTGGAACCCAAAGCATATGGTTTGAAGTAACAAAAGGCAAAATACTCCAAATGCAGGAAATCTGAAATAAACACAGATGTCGCTGGGAATCCTCAGCAGGTCAGGCAGCATCTATGGAGAGAGGAAAGTGAGTTTACATTTCAGGTCGATGACCTTTCATCGTGGTTTGATTTAACTATTAGCTTCCCACCCCACACACAGTCCTCTCCCCCGCGGTCCCCCACCCCCTCCCCACCCAGCCCATCCGTGGTAACAGAGCCTGGAGAAAGATGCACTCAGTAAATTACATGAAAATGAGCACAAATGGAGAAAGCGTTTGGGCAAAGTGTTGCAACAAGGTCAAACCTTTTTTTGTAAATATTAAAAATAAAAATGTACTTGACACTATTTAAAAACCGAGGGACTCTTTAGAGAAATATAGCAATAAATTAGAGCGCTGTTTCCGTGTTGTACAAAGAACGTGTGAAGTACGTCCCCGTTCATTTCAGTGAAGCTTAGTTTTATATTGAGGTCACTGTAGAATAACATTTTAAAGATGAATAGATATCGCAACACCATGGCAGTGGAGAGTGAAATTAGTGTGTTTCCTCTATTTATCTTTTAATTTTTTTTAGTTTGCCTTTTTTATATATATATATATAGATAAACTTTTTGTGTAATTTATATATAGGTGTACAGACTATACAGGTCACTGGTTCACACAGAGCAGTTTTTCCAAGTAAGAAGCCATTTATTCCCGATTCTAACCAGTTTTATTTGGGATCAATTAGGAACCATTTTAAAATGAAACGGTAAAATTCTCATGTTGAAAGGGATCGATTTCAATCAAGACATTTGTTTTCTATGCGTGCGTGTGTGCTGTTTGTGTTACAAAATGACCTGGAAACATCTGGGGAGCTGGGAGCTGCTTTTTACCTGCAGATGTTGAGCACATTTCAGCTGTGTTGACACGTTCCATTTATTAAGTGTTGTTGGGGGTGGGGGGGTTGGAGATTTTCCGGACAGATGTGAGGCAATAAGCGGTGTTTACACACTTGGCTTATTCAACGTGTGGTCAAGTACAGGACAGTTTTAATAACTTTTTCTTGGGCGGGGGGGGGGGAGAATATATTGTCTAATGTTGAGGGCGGACATGGGGGCGGAGGGGAGAATCTATGATGGTTTTACCTTTTCTCGTCTCACTGTGTGGGTCTGAGGTGTTTACGCTTTACAGCCAGACCAACTTTCTCACACTCCATGTCTGTTATTCCCATCACTGCCGATGGAATCTCCCCTCCCGCCAACCTGATACAATAGTTTGGTTTCCATCAACCAAGTTCTCTCTGATAAAGGTGCCCTCTTTCTCCCCCCTCCCCCTGGCACCCACCACACAACCAAACCAAACTGAGCCTGACATTCAAGCCTCAGCAATTCCTGTGTTAGTTGGTGTCTTGTTGGCTCATGAGCCCCACAATGGCCAGGGAGGAGCTGTGGAGGCCGAGTGGAAGGATGGTGTGGACGAGACCCAATTGGCAGGAGATCCACAACTCTTAATTTTCCTGAGCTTCTCGTGCCAGCTCTATGGTTTACACGTGACTTATTCAGCGGGTGGGTGCTCGAGAAGTAGGAGAGTTTTAAGTACTCGCTTGCACTGGCGGGTGTGTGTAGGGGTTCCAGGTACTGAGTGTTCAGCAAAGACTTGTGCACTGTGTTTTACTACATTTGTTTTCACTGTACTCCATTGTGTCGGGAACAGAAATAAAAAATGTAATTATCAATAAAGTGCTAAATGGAAGTTGGTAACTTTTTTTTTAGATGTATTTTAGATGTCTTAATTCCTGACGGAGCTCTTGGGAGGTTTAAATGTTCCCAGCTGCAAGAGCGATAAGCAAACATACCCGAGTGATGTGGATGCCATGTTCTTTTCCAATCAAATGATCCCAGAGTCAAGTTCCGGCTGACATTTACTAGCACTGCCAGCCCTGTCCTGGTCACTTCTTTATTACTGACCGGGTCAATTGGCGAGAGCAGCAGTTGTGTCCTGGAAGAGGACACAGACAATGCCCACTGCGCTGCCTTGGGACTCGGCTGGGCAGGGTAACCCCCTTACCCTTGCGGGCTGCACTACCCAGCCCTGTCTTCATAGCTGTGTGTCTCAAGACTCCTACTCTTCCTCCCAGGATGAATTCAGCACCCCCCCCCCCCCCCCAAATTATGTTACGAAGAGAACTAACTGCTTATTAACTGAATGTTCAGACGCTTGCTATCCACCTGCTAGGCAGCTAATCCTGTCACTGGATGAATTCAGGTATGTGCGTGTGTGTATTTCCCCACTTTCAATCAGGGGTCTCCTCTCGTCTTTGGAGCTTGTGACACAGCCCCTTCCTTTGCCCTATGGCTTGCATCATGTGTGTCTCTGCCTGAGTGACGCTGAGCCAGTGGTGTCCTGGCATGACTTCTCTGCTCTTTGGTTACCTCCATTCCATTGTCTTTCCTTATCTCAAAACTAAGCCTTAGAAAACATTGTCCTTTTCGACTTTAGTTGCAATACTATGCTGTGTACTAAATACCTCATCTATTTTGTATCAATATCCCCAAATCTACTGATACGATTGCTCTTGTATCTAAATATTGTACCTGACTTGTGGAAAGCCTCAATAAAATGTTATTAACAACTGAGCGTAGAGCGGCATTGATGTGTATAATGGATGGGAGTGGAGGGATAGCATAAGGTACATTTCCTGGTTCTCGCTTGAAAAGGCATCCCTGGAACCGAGAGCCATTGAGTTGAGAAATAGATTTTCTCTTATTTTCTGGTCTCCAAACCACTTTATTCTTAGTGAATTGCTGGCTTGTGTCTCACCCTCACAGCAGTGTTGGTAAGCAGCGACGATTGCTGTGGACCATCACCAGAAATGGTAAATATGTGGATTCTGTGTTTGGTGTGATTTAATCCTAATTTTGATTCTGTGAACTGTATTTTTATGTTTCTGTAAGGTGCTGAACATATGTGGTGTTCCCTGACTGCGCGATTATCCCAGCTCAGCCTTACTTGTTATTTTTTAAGTTTAAGTAAGAAAAAGGAATTTCCCGTTAAATGTAGTTGTAGTAAAAAAAATCCTTGCATTTGATACATTTGCCTATAAATCAGTCTTGTTCAGGTGGACGTTAAAGGTGCTGTGACATTTGGAAAAAGAAGAGAATTCTGGTGGTGTAGTGGCCAATAGTCATCTGCATAAATGGCCACTAACTTCATGGCTGTTTGTGGGATTTTATCTACAAATAGTTAGTACACTTAATGTGGTCACTCAATCCATGACTGTCTGTGGGACAAGGCTGTGCGCAATTGTTTGCTGCATTGCCCCTACAAAACATTAGTCAATTCACTTTACAATATATTCCATGAAGCGCTTTGAGATGTCTCAACAAATGGGAATAAGGCGCTATATGAAATGCCAGGATTCTTATTATTATTACTGGTTACAGCAATGACATTGAAATGCACTGAGAAGGATTTAAGGTTATAAATGCTATAACAGCTGCAAGGAATAGTATGCATTTACCCCCTCACCCCACAAGGTGCATGGATTTGCCCTCAGTGTGAATGACTGTCATGAGAAGGCACAGTGTTGAAGCGGCTGCGCTGAGCGAGGCCACACCTGTGGGGATAGGTGGGGCCGCGGGGCGTTGTGGGAATTGTAGTTCCCCCTCGTGTCTGAGCGCGAGACAACTACAGCTCCCGACGTGCAACGCAACGGCGCCGCCCTTTCACCCGCCGCCACCCTCTGTATCCATCCGATCAACAACCCATCCACAACGAGAGCTCCTGGGATCCGAGCCCGGCGGGTTTACAGGAGGGGGAGGGGGAGGGGCATCCCACTCAAAAGCATAGGGAAGGGGCGAGGAGCGAGTGAGGGTGTTATTTGTCGGGCGCGGAGGGACGCGGGCCGGGGGGACGGTGCTGCGGCCCAGGTTTTGGCGCCAGTGGCAGGGCGCGCGGTGCATTGTGGGGCCGCCGCTGAGGGGGTTTAAACCAGTGCGAGAGTCCCGGAGAGACGAACCCCCTCACACACTCCCCCCACCCCCTCGGGCACTGCCCCCACCCCCTCGGGCACTGCCCCCACCCCCTCGGGCACTGCCCCCACCCCCTCGGGCACTGCCCCCCACCCCCTCGGGCACTGCCCCCCACCCCCTCACACCCCTCCCTCCACGCAACTACAACTTGCATTTATATAGTACCCTTCATGCGGGGCAGAGTCTGGGAGTGCAGCCCCGACACACACCGTCCCCACCCTCCCCCGCGCCACCCCCCCAGTGCCCCCCGCCCCCGCCATGCCGAGCAGCCAGCGGGATGGTGTGGAGCGCCGGCGGGAGAGCTTTGACAAGCTGTGCCAGGACCTGAACATGGACGAGGAGGCAAGTGCGGAGGCTTGGGGCAACCTGTGCCGCATCGGGGCTACCTACACCTTGGAGGTGAGCAGCAGCTGCCGCCGGCAATACTCTAGTAACTGGTAACTCGCCGGCCTGGCAACGGTAAACTAGGCAGATGATAGCTAAACCAGCGGGCTAGTACTGGTAACTGACAACATTTCACCCATGAAATATCCAGTTACTCCATTTTATAGTGTATCCTGTGAAGCGCTTTGTGACGTCTCGAAGACGTGAAAGGCGCTGTGTCAAATGCAAGGATTTATTATAACTATTACTATAACTAGGCGGCCAGTTAAATAACCAGTAACAAGCTGGCCTGCTAGTAACTATTAACTAACATATTAATAGTCCTTGCATTTGATACAGCGCCTTATCAAATCGTTGAGATGTCTCAAAGCGCTTCACAGGATACAATGTAAAGTGGATCAGCTGTGTAATTTGTGGTCGAAACGTGTAGACAAGTTAATGTAACGGGTCATCGTAACTGCTAACTAGGCAGCTGGCAATAGTAACTGGTGACTTGACAGCATAGGCATGGTTACTATGCAGTTGGTAATAGTAACTGGTAACGAGGCAACTGGCAATAATAATCGGTAGCTGACCAACCAGGTAATAACATACAATAACTACATAGCCTGGTAACAATAATAATAATCCTAGCATTTGATATAGTGCCTTATCGTGCTCCACCACTGTCGAGCACTCTGGGATGCTACCCTGCGTGAGCGGCACTAAATAAATGCAAGTGGTTGTTGGTATCATGTCTTCTAGGCGTCTCAAAGATGCTTCACAGAATATACTGTAAAATGAATTGACTATATTTGTGGGCAAAAAATGGCAGCCAATTGCACCCAGCAGTGTCCCACAAACAGTAGTGGATTGAGTGACCAAATCTTTTTTTGAGGGATTATTATTCCCGGAAAAGCGATCCTCCAATCAACTAACAACCGGGTTCCTACTTACTGCTCGGTAAACAGAGACGTGTGGAGTACGGAAACCTGCCCAACGTTTCGCCCTGCCAGGAATCAAACCCAGGTGCTCTCGCTTGCGAGGTGAGTGCTTTCCACCGCTTGTCCTCCCACCTAAACCTTCAAGGCCCTGTCCTTGAGTGGTTTAGGTCGTACCTCTCCCACCGTCTTCACTTTGTCTCCACAGATGTTTTTTCCTCCACCCCCCGCACTGTCTCGTGTGGAGTCCCTCAGGGCTCTGTCCTCGGTCCCCTCCTCTTCACCCTCTATATGCTCCCCCTGTGGTGACATCATCCGCAGACATGGGGTTAACTTCCACATGTATGCGGATGACACCCAACTCTACCTTTCCTCCTCTACCCTCAACTCCACGACCACCGATGTCCTGACAGCTGCCTGTCCGACATCGAGTCCTGGACGAGAGATAACTTTCTTCAGCTCAACGTGCGAAAAACCGAGGCCCTCCTGATTGGCTCACGTCAGCGCCTCCGCACCTCAGGCACTGACACCATCAGCATCCAAGGCCGCACTCTCCACCTCTCAAAGCCATCAGGAACCTCGGTGTTCTGTTCGACCCTGAGCTGTCCTTTCTCCCTCATATCCGCACCACAACTGGCACCGCCTTCCATCACCTCCGGAACATCGCCAGACTACGGCACTACCTCAGCCCTCACGCGGCTGAAACTCTGGTCCACGTCATTATCACCTCAAGGCTGGACTATGGGAACTCTCTCCTCGCCGGCCTTCCCGGCCCTCCCTCCACACTGCAGGTCATTCAGAACTCTGCAGCTCGTGTACTGTCCCGCACCAGGCTTCGGGACCACATCACTCCCACCCTCACCCTCGCCCTCGCCCTCGCTCGCCTCCACTGGCTCCCCATCCCCCAGAGGATCGAATTCAAGATCCTCATCCTCACCTACAAGGCCATTCACGGCCTCGCTCCCTCCTACCTCTCTGACCTACTATCCCCCTACCTACCTGCCCGTACCCTCCGTTCCTCTGGCTCCGGTCTGCTCCACATCCCCCGCCCCAATCGCCCTACCATCGGTGGCCTTCAGCCTCTCAGCCCCGAGGCTCTGGAACTCTATCCCCAGTGCCTTCGCCGCTTCCTCCCTTTCCTCCTTCAAGGCCGGTCTCAAGACCTTTCTCTTTGACCATACCTTCAGCTCCCCTCTCAACTCTCTACCCCCTCCTCGCTCCCTCCCTTCCCTCCCCTCATCCTGACCATTTCCCCCAATGCTCGGGTCCTGACCCAACTGTACAGCGCCTTGGGACGTCCTCCCGACGTGAAAGGCGCTCAATAAATGGAATCTTGTTGTTGTTGTTGTTTCGCTTGTTGTCCCAGTTGTTAGGAACTAACAACTGAACAACCTAAACTCAATGATTTACTCTATAACTTGGAGAATGTAAACAAGCTGACTAATTCCAACCATTTGTAGAGTGTCCTTCACGTGGAGTAACGTCTCAGAGTGCTTAAACAATTGAATAATTGTGAACAAAATAGCTTATCAGAAAGAATACCTGATCTATTGTATTACAAATTGATTTTACTGTAGGTGGAAGTGAGAGTGTTTTTCTCAATCTCTAAATGTGAAGTGTCGTTTACAAACTATTAGAGAAAGTAGCTGTTGTGTGAAATGAGAACAAATGATTGATGCATCGTGGAGTTGCTCTTGTGAGAAAGGATCTATTTAGAAATATAAAAATCTGTGGTGCGCGAGTGATGATTGTTGAATAATTCTCTGTAACGTGACTTCCCTTTGACAGAACGTGGAAGGGAGCAGTATTTGTTTCTGTCAAATGTGATGCAGTGAAGCCCATCCATTGTGTCACTAAACTCCCTCCTCTGTTTCCCTCTTTTTTGTTTGTTGGTTCCTCTGGTCTCTTATTATGATAATCCTTGCATCTGATACAGCGCCTTATCAAGTTGTTGAGATGTCTCAAAATGCTTCACAGGATTTTAATGGAATGTGTGGTGACTGCATTTGTTGGCAAACATAGCACACAGTGGTGTCCCACGAACAGCCATGAAGTGAGTGATCAATTTTATTTGTGGGATTGTCGTCCAGGCCAGCAGGATAAACTCCATTCTCTTTTCCCATAGTCATGGGATTTTTAACGTGCATCTGAACAGGGACAGACAGGACCTCAGAAGGGACCTCAGTCTCATCTGAAGGACAGCATCTCCAACAATGCAGTACTCCTCCAGGGCTGCATTACAGCCCAGACTGGGAGTTAAAAGTTCTGATGTGGACCGTAACCCGCAATATTTTGATTCAGAGGCGAGAGTGCCATCACCTGAGTCAGGATGATTTGTTTTCAAGACATCAGAGGTATCAATCACTACTATCCACGCTGCCACTCAAAACTTAATCTTTGGAAGTCAGAGCAAATATTTCAGTTTTCTATAACTCAATTGTCAACATGCACATCAGGTGTCCAAGGCTGATTTGACTAGAAATTAAGGTTGCATTGATCTAATACCGTTAGCATTTATATTATGGCATTTGTGTTATTGGTTGCCACATTTCACCCACAAAATATACAGTCAATTCACTTTATAGTATATTCTATGAAGCTCTTTGAGACTCTCAAAGATGTGATAAAGCGCAATATCAAATGCCAGGATTATTATTATAATTAAGGTGCTATATTGAAGGCAAGAATTATTATTATTGAGGTGCTATAGTTGAGTTTTACATTAAAGAATTTGGTTATTGTTAAAGTGTGTGTTTGTATGGTTTCAGGGAGAGAGCCTGCACTGGCTGGCCTGTGCCTTGTATGTGGCCTGTCGCAAAAGTGTCACACCGACAGTCGGGAGGGGAATGATGGAAGGAAACGGCGTCTCGCTGACCAGGATTTTGCGGTCATCCAAATTAAGGTAACTCGCTCATGTTGAGGCAGAATATATTTTGAGGCAGAATGGTACTGCAGGCTATAAACAACAACAAATGACATTTGTACAGCGCCTTTCACGTGAGGAGGATGTCCCAAGGCGCTGGACAGTCAGGGATCCACACCTGAGCTGCTGTTTGAGATCAGGAGGTGGGAGGGTAGGGATAGGAGGGTGACCAAAGGCACGGTCAAAGAGGAGGGTCTTGAAACGGGTCTTGAAGGAGGCAAGGGAGGGCGAGGTGGAGGGACTGTAGAATAGAGTTCGAGAGGGTGGTGACAGACAGGTGAATTTTGGGGTTTCTAGGGATCTAAATCTCTCTTTTCCCCATGATTCCTCCACCTATAGCCTCATTCAGTTCTTCAGCAAGATGAAGAAATGGGCGGACATGGTCAATCTGTCCCTAGAATTCCGTGAGCGCGTGGAGCAACTGGAGAGGAACTTCGAGGTTTCCACAGTCATCTTCAAAAAATTTGAACCTATATTTCTGGACATGTTTCAAAACCTTCACGAGGACCAGCCACGGAGAGGCAGGAAACAGAGGTACACTTTCTCTCTCTCTCTCTTCCTGAACCAGTTAACCTTGAGATCCATCATAACATTCAAACTGTGCTCGGTGTGCATTGATTGGTTGGTGCTGATGTGGTCTACATTGAGGGTGTGGTGTGGGGAAGGGTCTCTAGAAGTTAAATTGCTTGTCGGCCTTCCCAACTCTGCCCTCCACAAGCTGCAGATCATTCAGAACTCTGCAGCTTGTGTCCTCTCCTGCACCAGACCATATCACCCCCATCAATGCCCGGCTCCACTGGCTCCCCATCCTCCAGAGGATAGAGTTCAAAATCCTCATCCTCGCCTTCAAAACCCTCCATGGCCTTTCTCCTTCCTACCTCTGTGACCTGCTAATGACATATCAACCTGTCCGCTCCCTCCACTCAGCAGGCTCCAGCCTGCTCTGTCCCCCACCCGGTCCATCTCACCATCAGCGGTAGGGCCTTCAGCCTCTCTGCCCCTACCCTCTGCAACTCCATCTCACAGACCCTTCACCAAGGCACATCTCCAGTCCCTCCGCTTCAACTGCACCTTCAGTCACCCTTCTATCCCTACCCTCCCTGCCCTCTACTGCTCCTGATTCCACCCTCCAGCTCGGGTCCAAATCCTTGACTGTCCAGCGCTTTGGGACGTCCTCCCAATGTGAAAAGCTGTGTGTAAATGTTGTTGTTTGTATTATTTTGTATAATGTAAAAGGATTGTTCGTTAATTGTCACTGCTTCTGACGCAGGCGCCTCCCGTGCAGTGTAACTGATGCCTTCAGCTTCTGCTGGACTCTCTTTGTTTACACTAAAGGTAAGAAAGACTTTTTACATTGGCTGTCTTATAGTTATGTGTCAGGATACCCTCAAGCAGGAGTCCAGGTTTATACTGTGTGAACGAATGAGCGATTCTTCTCTGACTGTCCATTAACAGTGCAGGTAGGCAGGGCTTTCACTCATCCCAGATTGAGATTGGCGCCAAATGGTTCTGGAGGGTCATCCATGACAAATTCCAGATTCACTGTTTACAAATCTCGCAGTTTAAGGCTCATTCACCCTTTCATCATCTGCTTAGCTTCAGGTGTCTCTTACGTACGTAGGAGAGGACAAGATGGTTTAATTCCACGTTAATGTTTCCTGAAAGAATCTTTATCACATTTGCATCAACTGGTGCTGTTGACATAATTTTGTGGTGTCCTTTGACATTGAATGTCTCTATTGAGCCTGTTAGTGTGAAGCTCTGGCTGACTCAGAAAAGCGGGAATTTTCAACGTAGGAAATGCTTAATTAAATAACGTTTGAGTTGTGTCTCTAAATGGAAAGTGAGTCCGTACATACTGTAAAGCAGTGTTGCATGTTGCAGGCAATTTCCGCATGATCGGCGATGACCTTGTGAATTCTTACCACCTCTTGCTGTGCTGCCTTGACCTCGTGTTTGGGAATGCATTTCTGTGCCCTCACAGAAAAGATCTACTTAACCCAGCCTTCGAAGGTAAGAGCTGGTGCTATGGCCCAAGGAAAGGCTACCTGGACAGAACACAAGGCAGTAATCTAATCAACAACAACAACTTGAATCATATATTGCCCCTCACACAAGGTAGTGTCCCAGGGCGCTTGACAATGGCAGAGCACAACGCCAAGCCGGGGAGAGGTGAACAAAGAGCTTCAGGCACTTGCTGAAGACGGGGAAGGAAGAGGCAAAGCAGAGGGATAGAGGAAGAGTTTTCTAGAATGGAGGGGTTGAGTTAACATGAACTACAGATGTGATATTGAGACAAGACTTTGGTTAGACCACAGCTGGAGTACTGTCTGTGTTTCCAGGCTCCTTGGTGTAGAAAGGGAGCTATGGAAGAAGGTACCGTGAAGATTTGCAAGGATTCTATCAGGAATCAGGGGTTAGAGATAGGAGGGTTGATTGATTGGCCGGCTTCTTTCGTGTAACTCCTGATTTGTGATGAATGAGGAGTTGATACCCCATAAACCTATTCCATGTTAGACAGCCCCAGCCTGCAGAGAGCGGAGACTGCACCCAGCAGTCAGAGGTGGATTCAGAGCTGAAGGCAGAGTTCCAGACCACTGTATCATCCAATTCATCCCAATTGGCTCTATTCATTATTCTGATGGCATCTCAGTTTTAATGTCTAATTTAACTTGCTGTGTGAAGCACAGAGGATGACGGAATAATTACCCTTGGGCAGATAAACCTCTCACATTCATGTGTTACACAGGTCTGCCAGATGGTTTCAGCAGCACAAACTTTAAACCCCCAGAGCAGCCGCCCTGTATCATCAAAAAGCTGTGTGATCTGCACGATGGGCTGGTGGTGGAGGCAAAAGGCATCAAGGAGCACTACTGGAAACCCTACATTAAGAGGTTGTTTGAGAGAAAGGTAAGTAAAGACAGGAATAAGCAAATTAAGATCATCACTGAAAGAGTTGAGAGTGACAGGAAATGTCTCAAATAGAGGGTTATTGGAACTTGGAATATTCCTCCATATCTCCTCAAGTGACCATTGAAGCTTAGACCATGAGATTCAAAAGGCTGTTGGATGAATATTTGAAGAGGAGGAATGTAAAAATGTCTGACATTCTCCATTACTGATGTTCATTTCTATTGGCAACCAAAATGATTGAGGGGAAGGAGGGACTGGACTAGAGGAGCGATTAGGTAAACTAGGCATGTTCACACGGGAGAAGAGAAGGTTGAGGGGCGATATGATTGTGGTCTTTAAGATTGTGAAGGACTAGATAATATAGACCATGATAAGCTGTTCTATCTTGTAGAACCAGAGGGCACAGCCTGTAATTGAAGGGGCCAATCTGCAGAGACAATCTTCAGTGAGCAAGTAGTAAACTTATGGGAGACGTAGAAGCAGAAAGTTGTTTGTTTCAAGAACAAATTAGAAGATTTCTGCTAGAAAATAATATCTCTGGAGACAATCTATAGTTTGAGACCGACATGTCAAGCAACTGCGAGGATGGTGGAGGTGAACAAGATGGACCTTGGTCTTCTTTCACCAGCAAATTCTTGTGATTTTAAATTCAAGTCCCGTATCACAGTTGAACTCGATCACAATTTTTCCTCTCCGTGTCTGACAGTGAATTATCGCATTTTATAGTCTTGTGTTGAATCCCCTTGCTGACCTTCACATTATGATTGCAGATTTTAAAAGGAAATAGTGAGTACCTCGTAGGCCTTCTGGATGTTGCCAACTTTACAGACAACAAGTGAGTTCTGGATCTTATTGTGAGAATATTAGTGTCTTTCAATGTTAAAAATATTAGATTATTAGAAATATTGCCTGTACTTCATATAGCAACATATCATAGAATCATAGAATGTTACGGCACAGAAGGAGGCCATTCGGCCCATCGAGTCTGTGCGGCTCTTTGACAGAGCAACTGACTTTTATTAACCCCACTCACCAGCTTTCTCCCCATAACCCTGCAAACCTGTGAAGACAGATACCTATCCAGTTCTCTCTTAAAAGCTGTTATCGAATCGGACTTCACTGCCCTTTCGGGCAGATCATTCCAAATTCTAACAACTCGCTGAGTGAAAACATTTCTTCTAACCTCCTCTCTGCTTCTTTTGGTAGATATCTTAAGACTGTGACCACGAGTCACAGACACACCTACCAGCGGAAACAGCTTTTCCCTATCTCGCCTGTCGAAACCTTTCATGATCTTGAAGACCTCTATCAGGTCCCCGCGTAACCTTCTCTGCTCTAATGGGAAAAGTCCTAACTTTTCCAGCCTGTCCTCATAGCTAAGGTTCCCCATTCCTGGTATCATTCTCGTGAATCTCCTCTGCACTCTTTCCAGTGCCTTAATGTCCTTCCTGACGTAAGGTGCCCAGAACTGGACGCAGTACTCCAGCTGAGGCCTAACCAGTGTTTTGTACAGATTAAGCATAACTTCCCTACTCTTATACTCTATGCCCTACTAATGAAGCTCAGTACACCAAATGCCCTTTTTACTGCCCTATCTACCTGCTCTGCCACCTTCAATGACTCGCTTACTTGAACGCCCAGATCTCTCTGTACGTTCACCCCCTTAAGATTGAGCTCCCAAGTCTATATTGCCTCCTATCATTTTTCCTACCTAAGTGTATCACCTCACACTTATCTACATTGAAATCCATCTGCCACATGTCAGCCCATTCCCCCATTCTGTGTATGTCTGCCTGCAGTCGTCACAATCTTCTTCACTATTTACTACCCAACCTAACTTGGTATCATCTGCAAACTTGGAAATAGTGCTCTCAATGCCCAAGTCCAGATCATTAATATATATTAGAAAGAGCAGTGGTCCCAATACCGATCCCTGGGGGACCTCGCTGCACACCTCCTTCCATTGCGAGGAACACCCATTAACCACTCTCTGCATTCTGTCACTCAGTCAGTTCCTAATCCAAACGGCTACTGTCCCCTTAATATCGTGGGCCTCCAGTTTTTTTATTAACCTCTTATGCGGTACTGTGTCAAAAGCCTTTTTAAAATCCATGTAAATAATGTCCACCGCATTTCCCTCATCAACCCTCGCAGTCACCTCTTCAAAAAATTCTATTAGATTTGTTAGGCAAGATTTGCCTTTAACAAATCCATGTTGGCTGTCTCTAATTACCTCGTGTTCCTCTAAGTAGAGATTTATTTTGTCCCGGATTACGGTCTCCAGTAGCTTTCCTATTACCAAAGTTAGGCTGACTGGCCTGTAATTTCCGGGCTTGTCTTTCTGCCCCTTTTTGTAGAGTGGGGTAACATTAGCCACTCTCCAGTCTCTTGGCACCACTCCTGTGTCCAATGACGATTGAAATATAATGGCCAAAGCCTCCGCTATTTGAACCCGTATCTCCCACAGCAACCTTGGGTGAAACCCATCTGGTCCTGGTGACTTATCAATTTTGAGCCCAGTCAATCTTTTCAGAACTTCCTCTCTGTCTATAGTAATCTGATCTGTGTCCTCTGCCCTGTCATCCAATACTGTGGCATTTGGGGCATCCGTTTCCGTTGTGAAGACAGATGCAAAGTACTCGTTCAGTACATCAGCCACGGCCTCTGCCTCCACAACAAGATTGCCGTCATTGTCTTTGGTTGGCCCCACCCTACCTTTAACTAACCTTTTTTCCTTTATGTGCTTATAAAATATTTTAGGATTCCCCTTTATGTTACCCGCTAACCTCTTCTCATGCGATCTTTTAGTCTGTCTTATCGCTCTTTTAAGATCACTCCTGCATTCTCTATAATGCGCTTTGCTATCCTCAGTGTCTTGCATCTGCCAATTGTCGTACGCCATCTTCTTCTTTTCATCCTAGACAGAATATCCCTGGTCATCCAAGCTGGTCTGGTTCTCGCACATTTCCCTTTTGTGGGAATATATCTATTTAGACCCTGAGCTATCGTATCTTTGAAGATTTCCCATTGCTCATGAGTCATTTTACCTGCCATTCTTACTTGCCAGTCCACCAACTCTGGGTCCCTCTTTAGCCCATCAAAATTAGCTCTTTTCCAGTCAAGCATGTTCACCCTTGACTGTACTTTGTCCTTGTTCATGAGTAATCTAATAATATTATGGTCACTGTTACCTAGATGCTCCCCTACCGAAACTTGTTCAACCTGACCTACTTCATTCCCTAGGACAAGGTCCAGCAATGCTTCCTTCCTTGTAGGACTGGAGACATACTGCTCAAGAAAATTTTCCTGTACACAGTTGATGGATCTTTCTCCGGCCTTGCCCTTAACACTGCTATTTTGCCAATCTGTATTGGGATAATTGAAATCCCCCATTATGACAACTCTGTTCGCCCTACATCTGTCCATGATCTGGTTGCAGATCTGCTCTTCTATCTCCTTTCCGCTCTCTGGTGGTCTATAGTAAACCCCTATCAGTGTAACCACTCCTTTCCTATTTCTGACCTCTAACCAGATCGATTCTGTTGTCGGGCCCTCTAGAGTCTCGTCCCTTTCTACAGCTACAATTGTATCCTTAACTAATATTGCCACCATTCCACCCTTTCTTCCTTCTCTATCCTTCCTGAACACATTATACCCTGGAATATTTATCTCCCATTCCTGTCCTGGCTTGAGCCATGTCTCAGTTACTGCTACCACATCGTAACCCCCTATGGCCAGTTGAACCTGCAGCTCATCAACCTTATTCCCTAAGCGACGTGCATTTAGGTACATGCATTTGAGGAAATTGTCCACATGTGGAGTCCTGTAGCTCAATGGTTAGAGCACTCGCTTTGCAAGCGAGAGACCTGAGTTCAATTCCAGGCAGAGGGCGAAACCTTGGGCAAGTTTCCTTACTCCACACAGAGCCTAATAATAATCCCTCCAAAACAAAAATCAATAATAAATTGGTCATTTTCAATCTACGACTGTTTGTGGGACATTGCTGTGCGCAATTGGCTGCCGCGTTCGCCCACAAATATACAGTCAATTCACTTTACAGTGTGTTCTGTGAAGCGCTTTGGGACGTCCTCCCAACGTGAAAAGCGCTATATCAAATGCAAGGATTATTATTATTATTATTATTATTATTATGTACCTGCTCTATATTTCGCACTTGTCTTTTTCCTCTATTCCCTAATCTATTGTTTATCCTGGGATACCCATCCCCCCTCGCCACTAGTTTAAATTAGCCCCCCCAGCATTCGATAATCTCTTGGCCAGGAAGCTAACCCCTGCCTTGCTTAAGTGCCGCCCATCCGCAAGTTAATGATCCCACCTCCCCCTGTAGTGGTCCCAATTGTCCACAAAACGGAAACCTTTTCTGGACCATTTTTCCAGCCAGTGGTTCATACGCCTGATCCTTTCATTATGGTGCCCCGTTGCCTGAGGCACCGGGAGTAACCCAGAGATCACCACCTTGGATGTTCTGGCCTTGAGTTTGTTCCCCAAAACTTTTGATACTCGCCCTGGAGTATCTCAGCCCTCTTCTTCCCAATATCGTGGGTCCCCACATGGACCACGACTTCTGGACATTCTCCTTCCCCCTGAAAAATCTTGTCCACACATCCACTACCCTCGCACCAGGAAGGAGCAGCAAACCATCCTAGCCTCACAATTCTTATGACAGAAGATCCTGTCAGTGCCTCGCACTGTTGAATCCCCTATGAGAACAGTGTTGCCCATGTGATCCATGCCTCTGTCCTGTTGGACAGAATGTTCACTGCTGTCCTCACGGGAGGTTTCCACGCTCTCAATTGCTAATGCTGAGTACTGATTTGAGACCGGTACTCTGTTGGGGGTGCTCTGCCTTGCACAAGCCCTCTTCTTTCCCCGTCACACTGTCACCCAATCACTTTTAGCATGTGGCTGTGTGTTGGGCTCCTCTGGGAGTGGTCCTGTTCCTGAACTCTGACCTCCCGATGGTTCCAGTACCCCTCTCTCATGGTTCCTATACAGTGATGGGTTGCTATCACTGAGTCCTAGGGGAGTGAGGGTCTCCTCCACCATACTGTCCAGGAACCTCTCACTGTCCCTGATGGAGCACAGTGTTTGCACCTGGGCTTCCAGCTCAGCTACTCTCAGCTGAAGCTCCCTGATTTCCAGAAACTTGCAGCAGATGAAGTCGCCTGGGCTTGAGGCGCCCTCCATCGACTCCCACATGTGATAGACCTCGCAGTTTACCTGCCACACCATCTTCACAGTCTTTATATAGATACAAAGATATATAGCCTGCCCCCTCTGCACCTAATTCCCACTCTCACCAAATTCCCTCACACTCTCGCCTCACTCCGGACATAGCTCACTCTCAGCTCGAGTGAGGCTCTCGCAGCTATCTCCTATTTCTACTTTCTGGCTGCAACCCGTTTCTGATTTGCTCAGCAGTAATTTGAAATTAACACCTTATCAAGTGATTAATCAATAAGTTAAGTTAATCAATAAGTTACTTGTTATTGGCTAGGCCTAATTGGCTACAGCTGCTCCCTGTAAAGTTACTCCACAAGACCAATGTACCAATGGTATCAGTAATTTTAACTAACACAAGACTTAAAACAACTACAACAGCTACTACAAGACTTGAATAATAACAACAACAACAAATTGGGTTATGTACTCACGATAGCAGTTCTCACAAAACTCACAGCAGCAATTCCCACTCTCACCAAATTCCCTCACACTCTGGCCTCGCCTCACTCCGGACGTAGCTCACTCTGGGCTCTCGGCTCAGAGTATCCGAAAGTTCCTGATGTAACATGTTACTTGTGAAGCGTAGTGACTATTGGGCAGGAAACTGAAAGCTGTTGTAAATCGACACCGTCCTAAAGTAATTATTATTAATAATAATCCTTGCATTTGATATAGCGCCTTATAACTAAGACATCTCAAAGCGCTTCAGAGGATATACTATAAAGTGGATTGACTGTTTAGTGGGTAAATTAAACCTGAACCTTGTGCACCTCTCTTCAACTGAGCTTATATTCACCCACACACTTGTCGTTCACTCCTTTCTTTACGTCCTTGTCCTTTGTGCAGCAAAGCGATAAACAGGGAGTACGAGGAGTATGTGTTGACGGTCGGAGATTTTGATGAACGGATATTTCTTGGAGAAGATGCAGATGAGGAAATCGGGATGCCTCGTAAGTCTGTGTCAGAAATTCCAGCCGGAAAACTGTCAGCAAGGATGCAGGTTGAATGTAACCTGCAGCAGCACTTTGAGAAGGTAACTCAGAGCTCAGCCATCGTCGGGTGATTGTTCTTCAGGTGCTGTCTGTGTGCTTTGCCGTGCTTCTGAATATTTAATAATAATAATCCTTGCATTTGATGTGGTGCCCTATCACGTCTTCGAGATGTCTCAAAAGCTTCACAGAATATACTGTAAAGTGTAGTGACTGTATATTTTGTGGGTGAAATGCAGCAGCCAGTTGCGCACAGCAGTGTCCCACAAACAGTCGTGGATTGTGGCCAAATTATTTTTTGAAGGGATTATTTCCCCCAGAAAAGCGATCCGCCAATTGAATAACAATTGGGTCCTTACTTATTGTAAAGTAAACAGAGGAGTGTGGAGTAAGGAAACTTACCCAAGGTTTTGCCCTTCCCAGGAATCAAAGCCAGGTCCTTTCTCTTGTGAGGCAAGTGCTCTAACCATTGAGCTACAGGACTCCATTTTGATTCTATTTGGCTAAAACCATATTGCTTTAAGCATGCTTTTCGTTACCGCTCTTAAACTCTCCTTCCTCTCCTCCCTTCTTGTTGCTCTCTTGTCAACTCTGAGATGTTTATCCAGTGCCCAGGTAGCCATGGGTATCGATATTGGTCTTTATCTCTTTAAGTTAAAGTTGGCAGCAGCTCTGAGAGGAGGTTAACCTCAGACAATCGGGTTAAGATGGATTGAAGCCAGATTCCAATTCACATTTGGATGTTGTCAAGCTGGCGCCAGAGTTCAAATCCAAACAATCATTTGAGAGTTTCTGACTTGACTCTTGACAATTGGATGTAGATTTGGATATTTTCAGTGAGTATGATTGTAGTGAATCATGTTGTTTGCAATCTGTAACAGACAAAGTCTTTGGCGCCCTCAACCCCGCTGACAGGCAGACGGTACCTGAAGGATAAGGAGCCGATGGTGACCCCCGTGTCCTCGGCTACGCAGAGTGTCAGCCGCCTGCAGACCATGCTCATGGGGCTCAAGAATGCTCCCAGCGAACACCTGCTGCAAATATTTGGGTAAGCAGAGCCGAGCGATTCATTGGTGCTATGGGAAAAGAACATGGCACCAATGCGGCGTTGAGTGTTAGTGTCAGGGTCAGATTTCTCTACACAGAGCTGAGATGCCGGGCTTGGTTCCAGTGCTACACAAATGTCAGAGGCAGAGAGGTGGCGTCTGGGTTAGTGAGTCACTGAACTGAATATAACATTTAGCATGGTTTAAAATTCATTGTGGTTTTATATTGTCGGCCTTTATAATAATAATCCTTGCATTTGATATCGCACCTTATCATGTCTTCAAGACATCTCAAAGCGCTTCACAGAAAATACTACAAAGTGTATTTTGTGGGCGAAATGCGGCAGCCAATTGCACACAGTAGCGTCCCACAAACAGTCGTGGATTGAATGACCAAATTATTATTTTTATTTATTATTGACGGGTTTATTACCCCCGGAAAAGTGATCCGCGAATTGACTAACAACCGGGTTCCTACTTGCTATTGATAAACAGCAGCGTGTGGAGTAAGAAAACTTGTTCAACTTTTGCCCTGTCCGGGAATCGAACCTAGGTCCTCTTGCTTGCAGGGCAAGTGCTCTAACCATTGAGCTACAGAAATCAGCTCCATGTGTTGATTGTGCTGCTTTCTCCCCCTGGTGTCAGCTCATGTTTGAGGAACCCCACACAAGGCATTGCTGCTCGGGTGAAGGAGATGGGCGAGACCTTCTGCCAGAACTATACCCAGCCCATGGAACGTCAGGCCGGCTCTCATATAGGTGAGGAGATGAGCCAAGTGCAACCCGTTGCCTGAGCACAATGCCAGTGCCAATATATCGTAAAACATTTCAATAGCTTCTCAGCCAACTAATCAATGTGTGTTGGCGCCTTGGGAAGTCCTCCCAACATGAAAGGCGCTGTACAAATACAAGTTGTTGTTGTTGTTGTATGAACCATGCAGAATGGATAGACCCCAGGTTTGATCCCCAGATTCTGTTGAGGAATAATCTGTTTAGTATAGCGGCTTGAAGCGGCCTTCATGGCAACACCTCTTTTTCTCTCCTCTTCCCCACATTCCCTTGCTGGAAGTGAACAAGTGAGGACAATATTGGGGTCGCTAAATTTTTTCATTGCCTTCCTTTCTTTAGTTTTGGGATTTTCATTGATATCATCCTTGCTTTTTTTAATATATTCCTTGCATTTGATACAGGGCCGTATCACGTCTTCGAGACATCTCAAAGAGCTTCACAGGATACACTGTAAAGTGAATTGACTTTAATCATGAATAGTGCCCCTACCCAGCAAGTGGTGCTGAACATGTTCAGTAACCAGTTTGTGGCTATGTTTTGACCAACATTGAAATAGTTTTATGGACAGTATATTTTGTGGTTGATTTGTTGGCGACAGATTTTGCCATTAAAAGGCTGCGACTGGCTGAAATCCTGTATTACAAGATCCTGGAGACTGTGATGACACAAGAAAGCTGGAGAAACCCGGGGAAAGACGTGACTGTAAGTAGCTGGCGTGAGTGGAGTTTACATATTGCAATCTTGTGAATATTCTGTTCTGTAATGTGCTACATGAACTGAATGTGGAGTCCTGTAGCTCAGTGGTTAGAGCACTCGCAAGCAATGACTTGATTCCCGGGCAGGGCGAAACGTTGGGCAAATTTCCTTACACCACATGTCTCTGTTTACCTAGCAGTAAGTAGAAACCTGGTTGTTAGTCGATTGGCAGATTGCTTTTCCGGGGGTAATAATCCTTTCAAAAAATAACCAATAATACTTTGGTCACTCAATCTACGACTGTTTGTGGGACACAAATTGGCTGCCGCGTTTCACCAACAAAATCTAATTAATTCACTTTGAGACATCTCGAAAGCATAATAAGGTGCTGTATCAAATGCAAAGATTATTATTATAACAAGCGCGTTAATGCTCCAGGTGTTGCTGGAACAGGATATTTTCCACCGCTCCCTGATGGCTTGTTGCCTGGAGATTATCCTCTCCTCCTACAGCTCCCAGCGCACCTTCCCTTGGATTATTGAAGTTCTGAACATCCGACCCTTTCACTTCTACAAGGTGAGTCAACAACTTATTACGTTGGATACAACAACAACAACAACCAGATTCCATTTATAGAGAGCTTTTCACGTAGGGAGGACGTCCCAAGGCGCTGGGAGTTGGGTCACGACCCGAGCATTGGGGGGAAATGGTCAGGGTGAGGGGAAGGGAGGGAGCGAGGAGGGGGGAAATGATCAGGGTGAGGGGAAGGGAAGGAGCGAGGAGGGGGTAGAGAGTCGAGAGGGGAGCTGAAGGCACGGTCAAAGAGAAAGGTCTTGAGACCGGCCTTGAAGGAGGAAAGGGAGGAAGCGGCGAAGGCACTGGGGGATGGAGTTCCAGAGCCTCGGGGCTGAGAGGCTGAAGGCCCGGCCACCGATGGTAGGGCGGTTGGGGCGGGGGATGAGGAGCAGACCGGAGCCAGAGGAACGGAGGGTACGGGCAGGTAGGTAGGGGGATAGTAGGTCAGAGAGGTAGGAGGGAGCGAGGCCGTGAATGGCCTTGTAGGTGAGGATGAGGATCTTGAATTCGATCCTCTGGGGGATGGGGAGCCAGTGGAGGCGAGCGAGGGTGAGGGTGAGTGTGGGAGTGATGTGGTCCCGGAGCCTAGTGCGGGACAGTACACGAGCTGCAGAGTTCTGAATGACCTGCAGCTTGTGGAGGGAGGGCCGGGAAGGCCGGCGAGGAGAGAGTTCCCATAGTCCAGCCTTGAGGTAATAAAGGCGTGGACCAGAGTTTCAGCCGCGTGAGGGGTGAGGTAGTGCCGTAGTCTGGCGATGTTCCGGAGGTGATGGAAGGCGGTGCCAGTTGTGGTGCGGATATGAGGGAGAAAGGACAGCTCAGGGTCGAACAGAACGCCGAGGTTCCTGATGGCTTTGAGAGGTGGAGAGTGCGGCCTTGGATGCTGATGGTGTCAGTGCCTGAGGTGCGGAGGCGCTGACGTGAGCCAATCAGGAGGGCCTCGGTTTTGCGCACGTTGAGCTGAAGAAAGTTGTCTCTCGTCCAGGACTCGATGTCGGACAGTCAGCTGTCAGGACATCGGGGGTCGTGGAGTTGAGGGTAGAGGAGGAAAGGTAGAGTTGGGTGTCATCCGCATACATGTGGAAGTGAACCCCATGTCTGCGGATGATGTCACCACAGGGGGAGCATATAGAGGTTGAAGGGGAGGGGATCGAGGACAGACCCCTGAGGGACACCGCACGAGACAGTGCGGGGGCCGGAGGAAAAGCCGTTAGTGGAAATAAAATGAAGACGGTGGGCAGCACGGAAACCCGACTGAAGCGGTTCGAATAATGCACCGGTGGAGAGGAAAGAGCGCAGTTGGGAGACGACAACTCGTTCCAGGACCTTGGACAGGAAGGGGAGGTTGGAGGTGGGCCGGTAGCTTGATAACTGCGACGCATCAAGGGAGGGTTTTTTCAAAGTGGGAGTGATGATGGCAGTTTTTAGGGGAATGGGAACAGAGCCAGAGGAGAGGGACAGGTTGATGGTGTCTGTGATAAGTGGGGCAAGGAGGTGGAGCTGAGAGATAAGGAGTGGAGTGGGGATGGGGTCAAGGGAGCAGGTGGTGGGTTTCAGGGACAGGATGAGTTTGGTGACAGAGGGTGGGGAAACGGGTTCGAAGGTGTGTAGGGGAGGATGGGTAGGAGTCAGAGTGTGGGAGGGAAGGGGTGGGGGGGGTGGGTGGAAATTGGAGGGGGAGTGACCGCAGAGCGGATTCCCTTGATTTTGGATTCAAGGATAGCTACTTAAAAAGGAAATTTGCAGAGCTATGGGTAAGAGCGGGGGAATGGGACTAGTTGGTAGCTCTTTCAAAGAGCTGGCACAGGCACGATGGGCTGAATGGCCTCCTTCTGTGCTGTAAAGTTCTATGATTTTCTTTTCCCACCCCTGTACACAACACAAACTCATCTCATTCCTCAATACCGAGTGTTGTTCCTGTCACTGAGGATAACCAATGCTCCTAATGTTTTTAGATTGAAGTTTGTGTAAATACCAATGTGACATTGCTGCCCCAACAAATACTGTCTTAACGATCACCGTCTTAAGTCGATTGGAGTCTATTGGAAATAAATTGTGTACAGTTATGATGTTTTGACTGAGAATTGGGTTTAATTGTGTTCATCTTTTTCACCTTGCTTTGGGCTGTTATATTGGGTGTTTTACCAGAACCGCCATTGAAAATATTTCAGAAGCCATTTCTGTTGGTAAATCAGGTGATCGAGGTGCTGATTCGGGCTGAGGACGGGCTGTCTCGGGACCTGGTGAAACACCTCAACAATATTGAGGAGCAGATTTTGGAGAGTCGCGCCTGGAGCCATGGCTCGGCACTTTGGGATAGTTTGCAGGGAGTGGACAACCAGGTGCCGACATGTGAAGAGGTGACCATTCACCGTATAATATAATAATTCTTGCATTTGATATAGTGTCCCTTTGCCTTGCTCCCTTGTGTTGACGGAGGCAATGGCGGGAATAAGCCGAAGGGACTGTAGGATGGAGTTCCAAAGGGTGGGGGCAGAGAGGTTGAAGGCCCGACCTCCGATGGTGGGGTGGACCAGGCAGGAGACATGGAGCAGGCCAGAGCTTGCTGAGCAGAGGGAGTGGACAGGTTAATATGGTGTTAATAGGTTACAGAGGTAGGAAGGAGCAACTCCGTAGAGGGCTTGCGTCTTATCACATTGTTGAAACGTCTCAAAGTGCTTCACAGAATATACTGTAAACTGGATTGGTTGTATTTTGTGGATGTAACGCAGCAGCCAATTGTGCACAACAGTCGTGCATTGAGTGACCCACTGATTTTACCCACGGAAAGCAATCCGCCAATCAATTGATAACCGGGTTCCTACTTAGTGCTAGGTAAACAGTGGTGTGTGGAGTAAGGAAACTTGCCCAATATTTTGCCCTGCCCGGGAATTGAACCCTGGTCCTCTTGCTTGTGAGGCGAGTGCTCTAACCACTGAGCTACAGGACTTCACAATACTGTTGGGTTGCCGCGCTTTCCCCACACGAGCCTAAACCTCAGTTTGCCTGGCCATTCTGCTGTCTTATGTTTTCACATTGTTTTTGTTTTCATAAGAACCTCTGAGGCCACACACATCTTTCACACATTGATTCTCACCACAAAGATGTTGTGCCAGAGGCTTTATATTAAGTTCTATATTAAATATAAGTTTATTTCCTGGTCAGCCTTTTTATGATCAATATATGTGTATGTCTTGGCCGAAAAATTTCCCTATATAAATTGATCGCTCACTTCATGGCTGTTTGTGGGACATTTGCGTGAGCAATGTGGCTGCTATGTGCCCTCAAAACACACAGTCACTAAACTTTACAATAAATCCTTTGAAGCACTTTGGGATGTCCTCCCGATGTGAAAGTTCCTGTATCAAATGTAAGGATTATTTATTATTAAATGGGGGGAGGGGAGAGCGAGAAAAAGGCAGTTTATATTTGTTTAGTAGCAGGACATCAAACTGCCAATGTGTTCCTCAGGTAACCTTTCCGTCTAACTTCGAGACCGGGAATGGAGCTCCCAGCCAACATCCTTCAATGCCGATGTCTCCCATCATGCACCCTCGAGTCAAGGAAGTTCGGACTGACATTGCCGGAAGCTTCAGCAAGCGCGGTGAGACCCCTCATGTGAACGTAACTTTGTGTGAAAGGCTGTTAACAGGAGCTAAATGTCTTGGTCTTGACAGCAAGGATGTGTAAGGTTTGAACCTGGCTGGTAACTGGTGTGTGTCCTGCTGACCCGTGGGAACTCTGCTCTGAGAGGTGTGAATGTGAGGTTCCTTACCTCCTACGCGATTCAGTGAGTGAACATCACACAACGTGACAATCAATTCAGCTGTGAGCAGGAAGGAGAATAAATGGGACTGTAATTGGGACACTCTGTACCTGTGCTGGGTTTTACTCTGGAGGAGGGTGACTGGACCGAGATTCAGAGTTCAACCTTAAATACGTTACGCAGAGCGATTAACACGTGGAATATTTTGTGTTGGGTCAACGGAGAGATTGGGGACAGGGGTGTATGTGAGATTGGGACAGGTGGGAATTAATACTGAACTGGCTGGAGTGTGGTGCAGTGGGGGGTTCCACAGTTCTGCACATTCCTTTGTTTCCAGGACTCGTGTCTGAGGAAGATGTTAATAGATTTTTCTCACAAAAAGCTTAAGTTCTGAATGTTAAATACCACGTACATGTGCTAGGAAGGTGGCAGCTGGAGAGACATGAGTGGGGGCTGTGTGTAACCTGAGACTGGCCTTACACTTGTGGGAAATGCAATGGAAAACTATAATCAGTAACTATTTGACCTGCAGAATGGTTACTCGGTGGATCTTTGTAAAGAACAGTATGTGGTGAGCAGGAAGGTAGGGGGAAGAAAGAGAGTTGTTATTGCAAAGTTCATTCCTTGTAATAATAATAAAAATGCTTGCATTTGATATAGCGCTTTATCACACGCTATAAGCGCTCTGGGACGCTACCCTGCGTGAGGGGCGCTATATAAATGCATATACAAGTTGTTATTGTCATTGAGACATCTCAAAGTGCTTTACAGAATATTATTGTAAAGTGGATTCACTGTGTATTTTGTGGGCGAATTAAGATGGGGAATGATTGCTGTATTGATCCCTTTCCCCACAGATGTTCCCCCTCCAGCGTCACCGCTCTCTGTACACGATCGCTTCACCTCCCCGACCGCCGGCAGTGCCAAGAGACGTCTCTTCGGTGAAGACAGTTCAGTGGAGACTCTGGACAAGATCAGCTCAGCTCCCACCACGCTGCGTATCATCCAGACACAGACACTGGTCAGCGACACTGTCTCCCTCTCCCCAGGCCGCATGGTTATACCCATGGCCACGGCCACTGTCACCGCCACTAATGGCCAGACGCTGGCCATACCAGTTCAGGGTGAGTTCATGCCTCTCAATTTGTCCTGAAATGGTGTTTGTTTGGATCTCAGCCTGCTGTGGTGTTTGGGTGACTTGTTGGCCATATGTCGCCTCTCCGCTTTACTCAATCTTCACGGACCTGCCCTTGCCTGGTTCGATTCCTATCCCTCTCACCGTCTCCACTTCGTTGCCTTTAACGGTTTCTCCTCCAACCCCCGCACTGTCACGTCTGGCGTCCCCCAGGGCTCTGTCCTTGTCTCCTCTTTAATATCTACCTGCTCCCCCTTGGTGACATCATCCGCAGACATGGGGTCAACTTCCACATGTATACGGATGACACCCAACTCTATCTTTCTGCCCCCACCCTCAACTCCAGGGCCACTGCTGTCCTGACAGACTGCCTGTCGGACATCAAGTCCTGGATGAGGGCAAATTTCCTACAGTTGAAGTGAACAAGACTGAGGCCCTCCTGATTGACTCGCGCCAGTGCCTCAGCACCTCAGGCTCTGGCAACATCAACCTCCATGGTTGCACACTACAACTCACCAGCCAGTCAGGAACCTGGGTGTCTTGTTCGACCCTCAACTGTCTTTTCTCCCCCACATTCAAGCCATGACCCGCTCTGCCTTCCCTCACCTCCGTAACATCGCCCGACTCCGCCACTACCTCACCCCTCAGGCCGCTGAAACTCCTGTTCATGCCTTCATCACCTCCAGGTTCGACTATGCAAACTCCGTGCTTGTCAGCCTTCCCAACTCCTCCCTCCACACACTGCAGATAATCCAGAACTCTGCAGCCCGTGTCCTCTCCCGCACCAAACTCCGTGACCCCATCTCCCCCACTCTCGCCCGACTCCATTGGCTCCCTATCCTTCAGAGGATCCAGTTCAAGATCCTGGTCCTCACCTACAAAGCCCTCTATGGCTTCGCCCCACCCTACCTCTGCCACCTCCTAACCCCCTACCAACCCAATGTTCCCTCCGCTCAGCCGCTCTGGCTGCTCCACGTCCCCCGACCCACCCGCCCCACCATTGGCGGGAGAGCCTTCAGCCACTCTGCCCCCAACCTCTGGAATTCCATCCCCAATCGCTCCGTCTCGGCCCCTCCTCAGCCTCCTTCAAGTACCGCCTCAAGACTTGCCTCTTCGACCATGCCATCAGCCGTCCCCCCTTCCCCTCCCCTCCCTTAACCCCCGACCCCAGCTCGGGTCTGAAATACTGTACTCTGTCCAGCGCCTTGGTTCGTCCTCCCGACGTGAAAGGCTCTATTCAAATGTAATCTTGTTGTTGTTGAAGTAGGCTTATTGCTTTGTGGTTTGCAGTGGATGTTTAACAGGCACAGATATTAGCAACATAGGAAAAGGAGTAGGCCACTCAGCCCCTCGAACCTGTTCCACCATTCTATAAGATCACGGCTGATCTGTACCTCAACTCCAATTACCCACCCTTGCCAAGTATCCCTTATTACCCTGACCTAACAAGCCTATACCTACCTCAGTCTCGAAAATGTGAATGGATCCAGCCATAATCCACGGCCTTTTGGGGGAGAGAGTTCCAGATAATGGGAATATTAGAGACTGTAGCCGTTGTCGATGTTTAGGTTGAAGTCCTCCACTTTACTAGTGAGCGGTGAGGGATCTTGGCTCTGCGGGTGCTGTGCTCACTGAGAGGGATTTCCGGTTGTGTTTTCAGGGATTACCAACGAGAACGGAGGGATCACCTTCATCCCGGTGCAGGTGAATGTGACCCAACCAGCTGTGGGCACGGAGGAAGCAGCCCCCCTCTCAGCACAGGCTCTGATCGGGGCCTCGCCTAGTCGCATGGCACCAGAGCCCCAGGCCTCGGCTGGCAAGCCAAAGAAGACCGGCTCCCTGGCACTGTTTTTCCGCAAGGCAAGTGTTGAGGCTGCTATATTTGTGTTTTATACAACAACCGGACTGTAGAGTCCTGTAGCTCAGTGGTTACAGCACTCGCCTCGCAAGTGAGAGGACCTGGGTTTGATTCCCGGGCAGGGAAAAACTTTGGGCAAGTTTCCTCACTCCACACACCTCTGTCTACCGGTTGTTAGTCGATTGGCGGATCGCTTTTCCGGGGGTAATAATTCCTTCAAAAGATACATAAATAACAAATTGGTCACTCAATTCCACGATTGTTTGTGGGACACTGCTGTGTGCAATTGGCTGCCACGTTTCGCCCACAAAATGACCAGTCAATTCACTTACAGTACATTCTGTGAAAAGCTTTGATAAAGTGCTATATCAAATGCAAGGATTATTATAACAACAACAACAACAAATTACATTTACACAGCAACTTTCACGTCAGGAGGATCCCAAGGTGCTGAACAATCCCAAGGGTTTGTACCCGAGCTGGCGATTTGGGATCAGGAGGGTTGGCGGAAGGCGCAGTTGAAGAGGATGGTCTTTAGACAGGATTTGAATGAGACAATGGGACTGTGGGTTGGTTCCAAAGTTTGCGGTAGAGAGGCCGAAGGCCCGAGCTTGTGTTCTTCTGTCTACTGTCCTTGCTAACACCCAGAATGTTACTGATCACTATAGGTGTATCATTTAGCCAGTGTGCGATTGCGGGACTTGTGCCTGAAGCTGGAGGTGTCCCCGGAGCTTCGCAGGAAGATCTGGACATGCTTTGAGCACTCTCTGGTGCACTGCACTGATCTGATGGTGGGAAGACACCTGGACCAACTGCTGCTGTGTGCTGTTTACATCATGGCAAAGGTACACATGCACTTCACCTCCAGCCATACCTACTCGGACATTCCCAGCCACAATCTGTCGAAACAGAGTCCATCATTGTTTATGGGGGGAATTTGACATACGCTTAAAAAGATAGGAATATGAAAGGTGTCCTGTAGTGTATTGATTAGAGCGCTCGTCTTGCAAGTAAGAGGACCCGCAATTGATTCCCAGGCAGGGTGAAATGTTTGGCAAGTTTCCTTACTCCACACGCAGCTGTTTACCTAGCAGTAAGGAGGAACCCGTTTGTTTGCCGATTGGCGGATCGCTTTTCCCGGTGTAATAATCCCTTCAAAAATAAATAAAAAATAATAATTTGGTCACTCAATCTACGACTGTATGTGGGACACTACTGTGTGCAATTGGTTGAAACATTTCACCCACAAAATACACAGTCAAGCTATTTTACAGTATATTCTGTGCGGAGCTTTGAGATGTCTGAACGACGTGATAAGATGCTGTAACAAATGCAAGTGTTAATTATTATTGAGGCTAATTGACAGGGAAGGTGCAATGAGGTAGGGCAGAGAGAGAGAACGTAAGGTGGATTTGCCTTTGACAGTGAGCTGTGATATTTAAAATAAAAACGGAAGTCGCTGAGAACACGCAGCAGCAACAACAACAAGATTACATTTGTATAGAGCCTTTCACGTCGGGAGGACGTCCCAAGGCGCTGGACAGAGTACAGTAGTCAGGTATCATGAGGTTTCCTCTCTTCATAAATGCTGCCTGACCTGCCAGTTCCCAGCTACTTCTGTTCTTATTTCAGATTTCCAGCTTCTGCAGTATTTTGCCTTTTTGTGATATTTATGTTTGACGAGTCTGGGATTTTGCCTTCACAGATCACGAAGGAGGACAAGTCTTTCACAGATATCATGAAGTGCTACAG
Organism: Callorhinchus milii; assembly: GCF_018977255.1. Taxonomy (NCBI): domain Eukaryota; kingdom Metazoa; phylum Chordata; class Chondrichthyes; order Chimaeriformes; family Callorhinchidae; genus Callorhinchus; species Callorhinchus milii. The sequence continues at coordinate 777,142 of NW_024704759.1, forward strand.
AAGCCAACCACAAGCCAGTAGCCACGTAAGTCTGGGACTCACCCTCCTCACCCCCGTACTTCCTTCATGACTTGACTTGCTTCGCTCTTTCCTCTTCTCTCACTCCCTCTATGAACCCCTCCAATCGGGATTCCGTGCTGCCCACAGCACGGAAACTGCTCTGGTCAAGGTCACAAACGACATCCTGACCATGTGTGACCAGGGCTCCCTCTGCCTCCTTCTCCTTCTGGACCCCTCCGCTGCCTTTGACACCATGGACTACTCAATCCTCCGCCACCACCTCTCCTCCCACCTCAACCTTCAAGGTTCTGTCCTTGACTGGCTCAGGTCCTACCTTTCACACCACCTCCACTTAGTCGCGGTAAATGGCTTCTCCTCCAGCCCCCGCACCGTCTTGTGCGGTGTTCCTCAGGGCTCTGTCCTCAGTCCCCTCCTCTTCACCCTCTACATGCTCCCCCTTGGTGACATCATCTGCAGACATGGGGTAAATTTCCACATGGATGCGGATGACACTCAACTCTACCTCTCTGCCTCCACCCTGAACTCCAGGACTGCTGGTGTCCTGACCGACTGCCTGTCCGACATCAAGTCCTGGACGAGGGCCAACTTTCTCCAACTCAACGTCAGCAAGACCGAGGCCCTCCTGATTGGCTCACGCCAGCGCCTCCCCACCTCAGGCGTTGGCAGCATCAGCCTCCATGGCTGCACACTCAACCTCACTGAGCCAGTCAGGAACCTGGGGGTCTTGTTGACCCTGAACTGTCCTTTCTCCCCCACATTCGCACCATAACCGGCACTGCCTACCACCACCTCTGCAACATTGCCAGACTCCGCCTCTGCCTCACCCCTCAGGCCCCCAAACCCTCACCCACGCAATCGTCACCTCAAGGCTCGATTACGGGAACTCCCTCCTCATCGGCCTTCCCAACTCTTCCCTTCACAACCTGCAGATCATCCAAAACTCTGCAGCTCGTGTACTCTCACGCACCAGAATCCGTGACCCCATCACTCCCACCCTCACCCGATCCCATCACTCCCACCCTCACCCGACTCCACTGGCTCCCCATCCCCCAGAGGATCGAGTTCAAGATCCTCATCCTCACCTTTAAGGCCACCCATGGCCTCGCCCCCTCCTACCTCTCTGACCTGCTGACTCCCAACCAACCTGCCCACTCCCTCTGTTCATCAGGCTTCGGCTGCTCCATGTCTCCCGCCAGACCCACCTTACTATCTGTGGCCTCTCTGCCCCCACACTCTGGAATTCCATCCCACGGTCCCTTCACCTCGCTTCCTCCCTCGCCTCCTTCAAGGCCGGTCTCAAGACCCTTCTGTTCGACCGTGCCTTTGGTCTCCGTCCCACCTCTCTGCCTTCCTCACCCCTACGCCATCCCTACCCCAGGCTCGGGCCCCGACACCTGACTGTTCAGCGCTTTGGACGTCCTCCCGACGTGAATGGGGCTCTATAAATGTCATCTTGTTGTTGTTGATACTGTGCTGTACAGAAGCTATCAGTTTGGAGTGTGATGAATCTTGTTTCACTCAGGTGTACAGAAGCGTTCTGCTGAAAGGAGGGAGGAGGCCAGATGCGGAGGCACTGGGAGATGAACAAATGCAAGAAGGTGAGCGAGTCACAACAACAATTTGCATTTATGTCGCGCCTTTCACACAGGTTAGCTTCTCAAGAGCGCTATGTGGCAAGTCTCTTTGGGGGGGAGGGGAGGAGGGACGATTTCCTTGGATGCAGAATTCTGCCAGTAATGCGGAGTGGGAATTGTGGGGATTGAAGGAGATAATCGAGTCTGGGTCACACACAGGAATGACATTTTAGTTACAGGTGCCAGCGGAGTACGTTTGAAATGAGATCATTGTAAACAGGGCTGTGGGTAGGACGGGGACTCAGGGTAGTGAATAATGCTTTAACTCTCTCTCTCTATTTATATAGAGCCAGGCTGTGGCGATGCTGCTGTGCAGAATGGTTCTCGTTTGTGTGCAGAGGCCGGGAGCTGCACAGGTGCCAGGCTCCCCACATTGGCTGGAGAGGTGGAGGTGGAGCGAGGAGATCTCATCAAGTTCTACAACACCATCTATGTCAACAGGATCAAGTGTTTTGCGCTGAAATATTCCACCTTGAACCTGGAGTGTGGGGTACGTCTACAGATAACTTGTTGTATTCGGAAGAAATTTGTAAACAACAATAACATTACATTTACACAGTGCCTTTCACATCGGGAGGACGTCCCAAGTTGCTGGATAGTAGGGGTGGAGGGTGGGAATAGGAGGGTGACCGAAGGTCGAAGAGGAGGGTCTTGAGGTGGGGCCTTCAAGGAGACAAGAGGGAGCGAGGCGAAGGGAGTTCCAGAGGGTGAGGCAGAGAGGTTGAGGGCCTGACTGCTGATGGTGGGTCGGGCCAGGCCAGGCTCGGGACATGGAGCAGGCCAGAGCCCGTTGAGTGGAGGGTGCGAACAGATTGATGTGGGGTTAGCGGGTCACAGTGGGAGGGAGGTATCACTCTCGAGCTGGGGGTTGTGACCCAGGAGACTGACATTACAGCTTTTCTGATCTTTGTTTTGACAGGTGGATGCCCCTCCTCTCTCCCCCTTCCCCAACCTGAGACCCCACCCTGCTTCCCCCCGCCGGATATCGCAGCAGCACGAGGTCTACATCTCGCCTCACAAGAACGGATCGGCCCTGACGCCACGTTCCGCCATGTTCTACAGGTTTCACCGCAGCCCGGCCAAGGTAAGCAGAGAGCCTCGAGTGAGCCTCACTGTTTGGGATTAGCTGTCACTCTGGCCTGGCTGGCAGTATTCTGGGTGTATAGTGAAGGTCTCAGTGTTGAGCTGAGATGTTTCATTAAATGTCTCAGTGCTGTGATGAGAAGGTTGTTTATTGCAAAGAGAAAGCCTCTGTTGTGAACTCGGTTTGGTTTGAGCCCTGGGCCCACAGCTCCCTGACACTGAACACGAATGGCTTTCAAAGCCGGGTCCATAATAGCATCTAAAAGAGAATTCGGTAGATATTTAATAATAATAATCCTTGCATTTGATATAGCACCTTATCACGTCTTCGAGACGTCTCAAAGTGCTTCACAGAATATACTGTACAGTGGAGTGATTGTATTTTGTGGGCAAAATGTGGCAACCAGTTACTTGAAGAAAGAGTTCAGGAGAATGGTGGGAGTGAGCAGTGGTGCAGACATGTGAATGGCTGTGAACATCAATCCAGGCCATGGTTTGAATGTGATTCATACAGTATATAGTTTGGGACACGACATGTTAAGCGATTGCCAGGATGGTGGAAGGTGAACTAGATGGACCTTGGTCTTCCTTCGCCAGCAAATTCTCATGTTCTTATGTTGTTAACATCACACAGTTCTCTAGTTTGGATTTTGATGTTATCGCTCCTCAGACTGTTCATCTCTTCTCGTGGTTTTCCCTGCAGAATCTACGGGATATTAACACCATGATCAGGCAGGGTGAGAGGCTCGGCAGGAAGCGTGGCTTCAGCGTGGAGGGCGAGACAGTCTCCCCAGCCAAGCGACTGTGTCAGGACAGCGATGACGTCCTCCTCAAGCGGCTGCAGAACGTTGTGAGTGAGCGAGCAAATCACTGAGTTACGCGGGGCCCGACCACCCAGCCCCATTCTAGCCCAAGATGGTGGAAAGTGCATCAATTCCCTCTCGTCTTCGCCCTAGGACCACTGAGTGAGTGGTCACCGGACCTTCCCCCCTCCCCCTGCAGTTCTTAAACTAACTGACCAGCAGCAGCCAACGTTGGCAAAAGAGACTATAAAAACACAGGGAATTAATGGAATAAGCTAGACTGATTCCTGATCAGCCGTGAGGTGCTGTACACTTTTTTTTTAAAATCTCTCTCCTTGTGTGTGTGTGTGTATACACTTCCTCTTTCTTTCTCTCCACACACATACCCCCCCACCCCGCCCGCCCCAGTGAGAGACAAACGTTTTATATTAATGCCAGATTTGCAATGCCTGTTTGGCTCCATGTTTTTGTTGATGTCCAACTTGTAACTGCAGGACCTTGGCAATCTCCCAGCCAACCTGACCCTGTCCCACTGAGATTTTATACGTGAATCTACGCGCTCTCCCCCATCCCCTTTCTCCCTCCCCCACCCTGTTACTTCTATGTGTTACGCAAGTGTTTTGTTAATTATCATGTATATTTGTACAGAGCCATGGTTTGATTATCCTGTGCCTTGTAGATTTGTACTTTTAATGCTTTATGTATCTTGTATTTAGAGAGGTTCCCAGCTCGGGTGTGAATGAAATGAAGTGCTTTTTAAAAACGGTTATTATTCCCTTTAATTTTTCCTGTTTAAATGAGCCATTCAATTTTTAAGTCCCGTTAAAATGTTTTAAAGTTTTGGGAGTTCAGGGGGAGGCCATTCAGCTAATGGTGCCTTTGCCGGCCGGCTGTCTGAGAGAGCTTCTGTCTCTCCTCTCAAAGCTCTGGTCAGTTCCACTCCTCAGCCCTCTTCCACCATCTTTCTCCTCCAGCCCCCCACCCACTTTCACTTTCTCTTAAAATCTCCCAAACTAGATGGTGATGCTGGAATTTCCGTACTCACTGCGAATCCCAGCTCCTCGCACAGAGGAAAAAATCCCGTCAAATGTCTCTCACTGGTAAAGAAAGATGTTTCGTGATTGAAGTGGAGCAGTTTGTGCTGACGAGTGCAGCCAAGGTGGATAGTGTGAAGCCATTGTCAGTCATGCACACAGCTGTGTGAGAGAATCCTCGGGGAGATGAGGAGATGCTGTTCTGGGCTCAGTTTCTATCGGAGAGATCACTGAACACCATGTGGAGTGAAGCTGGTCACGTGGTTACAGTAGATGGTTCAGACAGAGCTTTTACTCCCAATCTACCCTGTGTAGGGCTCCTAGAAATACCTGTATTTTGCATCACACAGAGCCAGAGCGTTAGTTTGATTTGGTGGGGGTGGGGTTGTATGTAAAGACTTCATACAGGAAAGTAAGAAGAGGCTGTGATGCACTCGGACTTGCTGAGATAACGGTGATTTGATGGATTCGCTTTGACCTGTTAAAGCTATAGCCTGATCAGCCTGACTGACACCTTTTTATTTCCTGTTCGCTGTGATTTACAGTTTGTTTTTATGCCCTGGTATCATGGATCTGATCACTCGATCAGGTTTCTCTGCTCACCCTCCCACCCCCATCTCCTGTTTTCAAGGTTAAATCGTGTTGAATAAGTCACCATTGGCCTTACTGTAAATTTGTATTTTACATTAAACAAAGACTGAGGTCAAAAATTGTTTAAATTGTCTTTTTCGTTTTGGTGCTTGTTACTCTGTCACCAAACAGGTGCTAAAGAGTCTGAAGCATTGAAACCTCCCCCAACATCAGTGTATAAACCCAGGTGTTGTGACACTGAACCACATTAGTCCAGAAGATTGATCTAATTCTAATGCATGTGTGAAATTGAGTTCAAGCGTTTGTCAGAAACCACACCAAGAATATTATTAAAACGTTTTATTAGCAATTATAAAACCACACAAGTCTAAGCATCACATTACACCCGACGCATTATCATTACTCGTCGCGCTTAAATGATTACTAAAGCACTATCTTAACAAGAGACGTTACTAAAGCTGTATCTTAACAAGATACACTCAATACTAAAATTCTAAACATATATAAAAAATACATTATGTGATATACGAAATGTGCCTAAATAATCTCTAACTGTTTTGTATGTATGTGGGTGTGTGTGAATAAGTAGGAGATACTACCGAGCACGCAGGAAATCGTGACGAAGTTCTAAGACTGGCACAGAAGTTGAACACTGTCTCTGGCTTCTAGCTGCAAACATCTCTTGGTAGTTCACTCCGGCGAGAGCTGGACTTGTCCTCTATCCCTCAAAGGTGCTCTTCATCCTCTCCATAGAGGTTTGTTCCCTTCCTCTTCTCAGACGCTCTTCAGAGACTCCTCTAAAAAACTAGTTTTGGCTATCAATTTTTATACCCTTTTTCACCAGCCATCTGTGTTCTAACTCTTTTTCATGACTTCTTTCCCGCTCTCTGCACTTTTTCCAGGCATTTTTTCCCTATCTTCAAGTTATTTCTCCTTGTACCAGGTAGCGTATCTTCTGCAAAAAAAAATACTCCTATTCCACCTTATCCAGTCCGACCAAACCACCTGACTCCATGTCCCTGAAGTTTCAGTCCTCCTTTCTAACTCTGTCCATGTGACCTGTTCACTTTAAGTTTCTTCTCAGTTTTAATTACTGGTTTGTCTCTCATCCATTCTCCTGATCCAGTTATCCCGGGTTCCTATCTCTCCGGCCTGTAGGTCACATGTCCTTGTAAGCGCAGATGGCCTACCATCCATCCTCCAGATCCAGCTATCCTGATCTTCCCTGGCCATGGGTCGCATTCCACTGACCTCCTCCAAGCTCGGTGTCTCTTTACTAGGACTGTGGGTGGGTGTGTGCGTGTCACATGGCAGTTTTTATTTCTTTAATTCATTCTACTTAATTCATCTATTCACTACATGATCAATACTAATGATTCTTATACTATAATCCCAACTATTTACACATGCTGTCGCTGACCTGGAAGTGTTGGACACACGGTACAGAGGGAGCTTTCTCAACTCTTCCCTCCACAAGCTCACTGGCTCCACATCCCCCAGTGGATCGAGTTCCAAGATCCTCGTCCTCACCTTCAAACCACTCCATGGTCTTGCTCCTCCCTATCTCTGCGACTTTTTAAAATGTTACCAACGTGTCTGCTCAGTGGGCACTGGCCTGCTCCATGTCCCCCACCCTGCCCACTACACCATGTTGTTAATCAACAACAGTTTTCGCTGGATAAGATGTGACTTCATTACAAGTTCATTGACTAACAGAAATTAACCACTTGACCCACAAGGTGGTGCTGTTTGATCAGAGATTCCATAAAAACCTCAGGAGTCGGAATCCTGTGAGCCAGCGGTCAAAGTCTGACCAATGCTCACCTCACTGATCTGTCGGAGAAAGGAGAAACTTGGGTATTTCTGGGATTTAGACTCTGAATCATGAGGAAGGGCCACAGAACTGATCTTATTTGAGGGNAAAAAGGAGACATGATCCAGGTCATGATCCAAACTGGTTAAGAGCCATTGATGTGTTTGCGAGGAGGACATTTGATTTGAACCGTGATCATAAACCTGGAGATTAGAAGATGTGTTTTCTTCGTGTCACTGATGTGGAACAGTCAACATAAGCAGCGGATGTTGCCTGAGATACCTGAGTACCTGAGTAAGGAGAGTGGTCGGTGGAAATCGGGATGATTATAGACTAAGTGGACAAGTATCCACAGGACAGGACCCACTGTGCGGAGTAGGAAGTGGGGAATGTTGCTAAGAGAAGGGAGGGGTTGAATTAACAGAGACTTGGAATATCCAATACTTTCTCCAGCAGATAGTGAGCAGGATGGGGGGGTGGGGGGAATATAAGAATAGGAGTAGGCCATTCAGGCCCCTGAGCCTGTTTCACCATTCTATAAGATAATGACTGATCTGTACCTCAACTCCAAGTACTGGCCTTTCCCGTATCCCTTGATACCCTGACCTAACACAAATGGGGTGGGTTTTTTTTAGCTCTGGAGGTAATGAGATGCTCCGAGATGCTGCCCCGAGTGAAGGACACTATATAAATGCAAATTGTTGTTGTGGGCTTCATGCATTGGGAAAACAAAAGGCAAAGAAAGTACTGCAGATGCTGGAAATCTGGAATAAGCTCAGAAGTCGCACAGCAGGTCAGGCGCTGTCCATGGAGAGAGGAAAATGAATTAACGTTTCAGGTCTATGACCTTTCGTCAAACCAGTTTAGACCATTTCTGACGAAAGGTCATAGACCTGACCCATTAACTCATTAACCCCTGCAGCGTGTCCGCAGGGACTTGGGTGTTTATACCATAAGGTTAGATGGCTGCAGTGCCCAATGGCAGCCACAGGGTGGCGATAGATACCTATCCCCAAGACAAAGGTCATTTAGGAACTAACTCAAATCCTCTACACCACCAGTGGAGTTTGTCAGGTTATAATAATGATAATAATAACATTAATAATCCTGACATTTGATACAGTGCCTTATCACATCATTGAGACATCTCAAAGCGCTTCACAGGACACACTATAAAATGTAATGACTCTGTGTTTGTGGGCGAAACGCAGCAGCCAATTGCACACAACAGTGTCCCACACACAGTCGTGGATTGAGTGACCAAATTATTATTATTTTCAACCAACTAATAAATGAAGTAAAATTCATAAAAGAGGGTCACTCGCTGTGACATTCTCCACGTTCTGTGGGATTCTCCATGTTGCATATTCTTGATTGTGCAGTGCTTTGGGACGTCCTCCCGACGTAAAAGGCGAGAAACATTTGTAATGTGTTGTTGTTGAGCAAGAAGGCCTCAGGTTTGCTCAACCCTGTTCTGTTTCCCAGCGCTGACATCCCTGTACGAGACAGGAATAATCTGGAAATATCTGCATTCTGTGCAGAGCAGCACTGTGTCAGCATGACATCTCGTAGCGCTTCACAGGATTTTGCTGTAAAGTGTTGAATTGCGATTGGTTTGCTAGAAAGTCATTACTGTGTCAGGCGAGGACACAGTCAGGGCTGTGTGATATTCGGTGCCAACAAAGGTCCACCGGCTTCTCACCGACTGGAGGAGAGGGTCCTGGTGGAGAAGGTCCGGGTGGAGAGGGTCTTAGTGGAGTGAATGTCTATCTCTCGGAGAGCAGATGAAAATGGTGAAGGGAAAAACAAATGCAGCACTTTTCAGCAACTCTAAGCTCACTTCCACTTTCACTCACTTGATCTCACCTCGTGCTCGGGAGGAAACTGAATTTGACCTCAACAAATTCTTAGAAGCTGCAAAAGTATTCTGATCAAACCACAAGTCTGAAGGGCTCACTGAGGCCAGGAGAGCAGCAGCTACAGCGGAGCCGGGAGAGCAGACCCATGTTCACCGAGATTGGCTGCCTCTCCAACAGCTCAGTACAACTCACACGTCTTCCTCTTCCACTGTGCTTTATGGTCACTTACTCCCGGTCCCCGACTCTGTGTCAGGCTCTGCCACTGTTAAGCGCTCCGAGATGCTTCCCCACGTGAAGGGCACTGGGTATATACAAGTTGTTCTTATTGCTGTCCACAGTCCACAGTCACCTCCACCCCTCAACCTTCAATCCTGTCGCTCTGGGTGTCCACATCTCACAGCTCCTAACTGGACAACCTTGGGATTCCAGGAATCACTAGTTACTGACCCACATCCCAGGCTCAAACACTCTCCCCCTGCAAACACTCTCCCCCTGGCAAACACTCTCCCCCTGGCAAACACTCTCCCCCTGGCAAACACTCTCCCCCTGGCAAACACTCTGCCCCCTGGCAAACACTCCTCCCCTGGCAAACACTCTCCCCCTGGCAAACACTCTCCCCTGGCAAACACTCTCCCCCTGGCAAACACTCCCCCCCTGGCAAACACTCTCCCCTGGCAAACACTCTCCCCCCTGGCAAACACTCCCCCCTGGCAAACACTCCCCCCCTGGCAAACACTCTCCCCCTGGCAAACACTCCCCCCTGGCAAACACTCTCCCCCTGGCAAACACTCTCCGCCCCCTGGCAAACACTCTCCCCCTGCAAACACCTCCCCCCCCTGGCAAACACTCCCCCCCTGGCAAACACTCTCCCCCTGGCAACACTCCCCCCCTGGCAAACACTCTCCCCCTGGCAAACACTCTCCCCCTGGCCCCCCCCCCCCCCCCCCCCCTGGCAAACACTCTCCCCTGGCAAACACTCCCCCCTGGCAAACACTCTCCCCTGGCAAACACTCTCCCCCTGGCAAACACTCCCCCCTGGCAAACACTCTCCCTCTGGCAAACACTCTCCCCCTGGCAAACACCCTGCCCCTGGCAAACACTCCTCCCCTGGCAAACACTCCCCCCTGGCAAACACTCTCCCCCTGGCAACACTCCCCCCCCCCTGGCAAACACTCTCCCCCTGGCAAACACTCTCCCCCTGGCAAACACTCTCCCCCTGGCAAACACTCTCCCCCTGGCAAACACTCTCCCCCTGGCAAACACTCTCCCCCCTGGCAAACACTCTCCCCCTGGCAAACACTCCCCCCTGGCAAACACTCTCCCCCTGGCAAACACTCTCCCCCTGGCAAACACTCCCCCTGGCAAACACTCTCCCCCCCTGGCAAACACTCCCCCCTGGCAAACACTCTCCCCCTGGCAAAACACTCCCCCTGGCAAACACTCCCCCTGGCAAACACTCCCCCCTGGCAAACACCTCCTCCCCCCTGGCAAACACTCCCCCCTGGCAAACACTCCCCCCCTGGCAAACACTCCCCCCTGGCAAACACTCTCCCCCCTGGCAAACACTCCCCCCCTGGCAAACACTCCCCCCCTGGCAAACACTCTCCCTCTGGCAAACACTCCCCCCCCTGGCAAACACTCCCCCCCTGGCAAACACTCCCCCCTGGCAAAACCTCTCCCCTGGCAAACACTCCCCCCTGGCAAACACTCTGCTCCCCTGGCAAACACTCCCCCCTGGCAAACACTCTCCCTCTGGCAAACACTCTCCCCCTGGCAAACACTCTCCCCCTGGCAACACTCCCCCCCCTGGCAAACACTCTCCCTCCTGGCAAACACTCCCCCTGGCAAACACTCCCCCTGGCAAACTCTCCCCCCTGGCAAACACTCTCCCCCTGGCAAACACTCTCCCCCTGGCAAACACTCCCCCCTGGCAAACACTCCCCCTGGCAAACACTCTCCCCCTGGCAAACACTCCCCCCTGGCAAACACTCTCCCCCCTGGCAAACACTCCCCCCTGGCAAACACTCTCCCCCTGGCAAACACTCTCCCCCTGGCAAACACTCCCCCCCCTGGCAAACACTCTCCCCCTGGCAAACACTCCCCCCTGGCAAACACTCTCCCCCTGGCAAACACTCCCCCCTGGCAAACACTCTCCCCCCTGGCAAACACTCTCCCCTGGCAAACACTCTCCCTCTGGCAAACACTCTCCCCCTGGCAAACACTCCCTGCCCCCCTGGCAAACACTCTCCCCCTGGCAAACACTCCTCCCCTCTGGCAAACACTCTCCCCCTGGCAAACACTCCCCCCTGGCAAACACTCCCCCCCTGGCAAACACTCCCCCCTGGCAAACACTCCCCCCTGGCAAACACTCTCCCCCTGGCAAACACTCCCCCCCTGGCAAACACTCTCCCCCCTGGCAAACACTCCCCCCCTGGCAAACACTCCCCCCCTGGCAAACACTCCCCCCCTGGCAAACACTCTCCCTCTGGCAAACACTCCCCCCCTGGCAAACACTCCCTCCCCCTGGCAAACACTCTCCCCCTGGCAAACACTCTCCCTCTGGCAAACACTCCCCCCCTGGCAAACACTCTCCCCCTGGCAAACACTCTCCCCCTGGCAAACACTCCCCCCTGGCAAACACTCTCCCCCTGGCAAACACTCTCCCCCTGGCAAACACTCCGCCCCTGGCAAACACTCCCCCCCTGGCAAACACTCCCCCCCTGGCAAACACTCCCCCCCTGGCAAACACTCTCCCCCTGGCAAACACTCCCCCCCTGGCAAACACTCTCCCCCCTGGCAAACACTCTCCCCCCTGGCAAACACTCTCCCCCCTGGCAAACACTCTCCCCCTGGCAAACACTCCCCCCCTGGCAAACACTCTCCCCCCCCCTGGCAAACACTCCCCCCCTGGCAAACACTCCCCCCTGGCAAACACTCCCCCCTGGCAAACACTCTCCCCCTGGCAAACACTCCCCCCTCTGGCAAACACTCTCCCCCTGGCAAACACTCCGCCCCTGGCAAACACTCCCCCCCTGGCAAACACTCCCCCCCTGGCAAACACTCTCCCCCTGGCAAACACTCTCCCCCTGGCAAACACTCCCCCCTGGCAAACACTCTCCCCCTGGCAAACACTCCCCCCTGGCAAACACTCTCCCCCTGGCAAACACTCCCCCCCTGGCAAACACTCCCCCCCTGGCAAACACTCCCCCCTGGCAAACACTCTCCCCTGGCAAACACTCTCCCCTGGCAAACACTCTCCCCCTGGCAAACACTCCCCCCCTGGCAAACACTCCCCCCTGGCAAACACTCCCCCCTGGCAAACACTCCCCCTGGCAAACACTCTCCCCTGGCAAACACTCCCCCCCTGGCAAACACTCTCCCTCTGGCAAACCAGAGGCAGTACAGGTGAGTTGTTCTGCACTGCCCCTCCGAGGTCAGGAAGGGGAACTGCAGCCAGAAGGTCCTTTCCTGATCTCTATCTGGGTGGGGGGGGACCAAAAGAGACACAGTCTTGGAAGGGATTGATTCTTCACAGTAGCAGAGAACTCCCCCCCACCCCCCAACTGTTTTTTGTGCGCAAAACGTAGCCAATTGCGCACATCAGTATTATACAAGCAGTCGTGGATTGAGTGACCAAATTATTATTTTTTTGAGGGATTATTCCCTCCGGAAAAGTGATCTGCCAATCGACTATCAACCGGGTCCCTACTTAATGCTGGTAAACAGAGGGGTGTGGAGTAAGGAAACTTGTCCAACGTTTCGTCCTGACCCGGGTATCAAACCCAGGTCCTCGCGCTTGTGAGGTGAGTGCCGGAACCACTGAGCTACAGGACTCCAGGAATTGGTGCCAGTGACTGGATATAAACAGGAAATTGTGTGGAGCGGCGCTGGTTATCCATTTCCTTGGCGTGGCTTAAGCAGCGTAACGCTGCCCTCTGAGCAGACACAGCAAAGCTATATCCTGAACTGAGTTCCATCCCCCCTCAAAACAGTCATTATCACCCCCACCTTGAAGAAACCTTCTCTTGACCCATCACAGCTATCAGCTCCCGGCCCATCTCAACCCTCCCTTTCCTATCCAAACTCCTTGAGAGAGCCGTTGCCTCCCTGCTTCGCTCTTTCCTCTTCTCCCACTCCCTCCATGAAACCCTCCACCGAAACTGCTCCGGTCAAGGTCACAAACAACATCCTGACCATGTGTGACCAGGGCTCCCTCTGCCTCCTCGTCCTCCTGGACCTCTCCGCTGCCTTTGACACCATAGACTACTCAATCCTCCTCCACCGCCTTTCCTCCCACCTCAACCTTCAAGGTTCTCTCCTTGACCTGTTCAGGTTCTACCTTTCACACCACCTCCACTTGGTCGCAGCAAGTGGCTTCTCCTCCAGCCCCCGCACGTGTTCTTCAGGGCTCTGTCCTCAGTCCCCTCCTCTTCACCCTCTACATGCTCCCCCTTGGTGACATCATCCGCAGATATGGGGTAAATTTCCACAAGGATGCAGATGACACCCAACTCTACCTCTCTGCCTCCACCCTGAACTCCAGGACTGCTGGTGTCCTGACCGACTGCCTGTCTGACATCAAGTCCTGGACGAGGGCCAACTTTGTCCAACTCAACTTCAGCAAGACCGAGGCCCTCCTGATTAGCTCACGCCAGCGCCTCCCCACCTCAGGCGTTGGCAGCATCAGCCTCCACGGCTGCACACTCAACCTCACTAAGCCAGTCAGGAACCTGGGGGTCTTGTTGACCCTGAACTGTCCTTTCTCCCCCACATTCACACCATAACCGGCACTGCCTACCACCACCTCCCCAACATTGCCAGACTCCGCCTCTGCCTCACCCCTCAGGCCCCAAACCCTCACCCACGCAATCGTCACCTCAAGGCTCGATTACGGGAACTCCCTCCTCATCGGCCTTCCCAACTCTTCCCTTCACAACCTGCAGATCATCCAAAACTCTGCAGCTCGTGTACTCTCACGCACCAGAATCCGTGACCCCATCACTCCCACCCTCACCCGACTCCACCGGCTCCCCATCCCCCAGAGGATCGAGTTCAAGATCCTCGTCCTCACCTTTAAGGCCACCCATGGCCTCGCCCCCTCCAACCTCTCTGACCCACTGACTCCCAACCAACCTGCCCACTCCTCTGTTCATCGGGCTTCGGCTGCTCCATGTCTCCCGCCCAACCCGCCCTACCATCGGTGGCCTCTCTGCCCCCACACTCTGGAACTCCATCCCACGGTCCCTTCGCCTCGCTTCCTCCTCTCGCCTTCTTCAAGGCCGGTCTCAAGACCCTTCTCTTCGACTGTGCCTTTGGTCTCCCTCCCACCTCTCTGCCTTCCCTCACCCCTACCCCACCCCTCCCCCATACTTGGGCCCCGACACCTGACTGTTCAGCGCTTTGGACGTCCTCCCGTCCAAAAAGTGTAATTTTGTTGTTGTTGTATCCCCTGTCAGGAGTTCATCGCCAGCGAACTGTTTATTCTGTTATAAACAAAGCTGTGCATGTGTATCAGTGAGAGAGAGAAGTACTCTGTACTGATTCATTCAGACATTTCCTGTCCCAGTGACACGGACCCCTCTCTCGCCGTCGCCCCGACCCACCCTCCGCACACGGCCGAGTCTAAATAAATGACACAATAATGAGATCACCACATGTTTGCCCCCTGCCTCGCAAACCAGCCCTGGCCACATCTGATCCAGGCCTTTAACTCTCACACTCTCTGTCTCTACTCTACCCCCATTCCCTGCTCTCCCTCTCCCCATCGTGTCTGTGCTGGGGCTCACTCCCCCACTGGAGCTCTCTACTCTACCCCATTCCCCCTCCAGCCCCCAGAGAATGGGTTTGATTCCGCAAACATGGGAACACTGAGGGGTTCTGTATCGTGGCTCAGTCACAGCGATGGCGAGCGGCACAGAGAGAGATTAATGTCAACTGTCAATACACACAGCCCCCCCCCCCCCCCTCACACACAGCCCCCCCAGCCCCCGCCCCCTCACACACAGCCCCCCCCAGCCCCCGCCCCCTCACACACAGCCCCCCCCAGCCCCCGCCCCCTCACACACAGCCCCCCCCAGCCCCCGCCCCCTCACACACAGCCCCCCCCAGCCCCCGCCCCCTCACACACAACCCCCCCAGCCACCGCCCCCTCACACACAACCCCCCAGCCCCGCCCCCTCACACACAGGCCCCCCCCACCCCCACCCTCACCCCCAGCCCCCACCCTCACCCCCCAGCCCCCACCCTCACCTTCACCCCCCAGCCCTCACCCTCACCCCCAGCCCCCACCCTCACCCTCACCCCCCACCCTCACCCCCACCCTCACCCCCACCCTCACCCCAGGCCCCCACCCCTCAGCACCCACCCCCAGCCCCCACCCTCAGCCCCCACCCTCAGCCCCCACCCTCAGCCCCCACCCTCACCCCCCAGCCCCCGCCCTCGCCCCCCAGCCCCCGCCCTCGCCCCCCAGCCCCGCCCTCGCCCCCCAGCCCCCGCCCTCGCCCCCCAGCCCCCGCCCTCACCCCCCAGCCCCCGCCCTCACGCCCCAGCCCCCGCCCTCACCCCCAGTCCCCACCCTCACCCCCCAGCCCCCACCCTCCCCCCTCAGCCGCTCTGTGTACTGAGTTCACTGTTTATCATTTATCTGTTTTTAAGCACAGGCTCTGGTGTGAGGTGGAGGGCCACAGGGTTTCCTGTGTTGGTTGTTTCCTCTCACAGCTCAGAGCCACACAGCCCCCTCCCCCCCCCCCCCACCTGCTGCGGGGACAGGTGGGGGAGAGGCAGAGGCGTTGGGGTGGGGGGGGAGAGGCAGAGGCAGTGGTGGGGGAGAGGCAGAGGCGGTGGGGGGGAGAGGCGGTGGGGGTGGAGATGCGGTGGGGGGGGAGAGGCAGAGGCGGTGAGGGGGGAGAGGTGGAGGGGGAGAGGCGATGGGGATGGAGAGGCAGAGGCGGTGGGGGGAGAGTTGGTGAGGGGGAGAGGCGGTGGGGGGGAGAGGCGGTGGGGGGGAGAGGCGATGGGGGGAGAGGCGGTGGGGGGGGAGAGGCAGAGGCGGTGAGGGGGGAGAGGTGGTGGGGGGAGAGGCGGTGGGGGGGAGAGGCGGTGGGGGGAGAGGCGGTGGGGGTGGAGAGGCAGAGGCGGTGAGGGGGAGAGGTGGTGGGGGGAGAGGCGGTGGGGGGGAGAGGCGGTGGGGGTGGAGAGGCAGAGGCGGTGGGGGGAGAGTTGGGGGGGTGTGGGTGGGGGGAGAGTTGGGGGGGGGTGTGGGTGGGTGGGGGGGAGTTGGGGAGCTGTGTGTGTGTGGGTGGGGGGGGAGTTGGGGAGCTGTGTGTGTGTGGGTGGGGGGGGTTGGGGGGCTGTGTGTGTGTGGGTGGGGGGGGTTGGGGGGCTGTGTGTGTGTGGGTGGGGGGGGGGTTGGGGGGCTGTGTGTGTGTGGGTGGGGGGGGAGTTGGGGAGCTGTGTGTGTGTGGGTGGGGGGGGGTTGGGGGGCTGTGTGTGTGTGGGTGGGGGGGGGGTTGGGGGGCTGTGTGTGTGTGGGTGGGGGGGGTTGGGGGGGCTGTGTGTGTGTGGGTGGGGGGGGAGTTGGGGAGCTGTGTGTGTGTGGGTGGGGGGTTGGGGGCTGTGTGTGTGTGGGTGGGGGGGGTTGGGGGGCTGTGTGTGTGTGGGTGGGGGGGTTGGGGGGGTGTGTGTGGGTGGGGGGGGGGGTTGGGGGGCTGTGTGTGTGTTTCCATGTGTGTGGGTGGGGGGGAGAACACCTGCTGCTAATTTCCTACAATCCCCCCCACCCCCTCTCTTCCTCTCCTCTCCTCTCCCCCGAATCCCACTGTGTGAAGAGCTGTCTCTGACCCTCTGTTAACTCCTCTTATGATAATGTTAACCCCGTATCTGCTCAGCCCTGACCTGTCGACCAGCTGCCGTTAACCCTTCACAATCAACAACTACAACAGCTTGCATTTACTCAACGCCCCAGAGCACTTAACAGCGGGGAGTAAGCAGGTCTCGAAAAAATATTAATAATAACTTGGTCACTCAATCCACGACTGCTTGTGGGACACTGACTGGTGCGTGCAATCGGCTGCTGCGTTTCACCCAAAAGATACAGTCACTCTGCTTTACAGTGTGTCCTGTGAAGCGCTTTGAGACACGTCAATGAAATGATAAGGCGCTGTATCAAATGCATGGGATTATTATTAAGTTCGATGACGAGCGGAGCCGGAGGCTGAGACCGGGTGGAATTTCAGGCATCAGTGCCGTGGGTTGTTGGTTGCCATGACACCAGCGCTCCATCACAGATCAGTCACCTGAGAGGCTGTAGGTCTGTGTCACAGCTTTAAAGCCACACTGAGGTCACAGGCGGAGGTGCTGAGCTGCCCCCCCCCCCCCCCCCCCCTCCACCCCACCCACGGGCTGGGTATTTTATCTGCGGTTTCTCTGTTTATTTTGATAACTGAAAGTACAATTTAGTAACAAGCCAAACTGTGCTGGGGTTTCATTCCCCCCCACCCCAACCCCAAACCCCACCCCCACCATACCCCGCTCACTCACATCCCTGTCACATTCTTAATAAATCATTCTTTCCGACACATCTCCGTGGTCTCATACCTCTTTTCTCCATGATTCACGGAGTAGCAACAGCACAGTTAGAGGCACAGTAAAGCTCCTCTACACTGTGTGTCCACACTCCCAGGTCAGGGTTAGACACAGCAACGCTCCCTCTACACTGTGCGTCCACACTCCCAGGTCAGGGTTAGACACAGCAACGCTCCTCTACACTGTGCGTCCACACTCCCAGGTCAGGGTTAGAGACACAGTAACGCTCCCTCTACACTGTGCGTCCACACTCCCAGGTCAGGGTTAGAGACACAGTAAAGCTCCTCTACACTGTGCGTCCACACTCCCAGGTCAGGGTTAGAGACACAGTAACGCTCCTCTACACTGTGTGTCCACACTCCCAGGTCAGGGTTAGAGACACAGTAAAGCTCCTCTACACTGTGCGTCCACACTCCCAGGTCAGGGTTAGACACAGTAAAGCTCCTCTACACTGTGCGTCCACACTCCCAGGTCAGGGTTAGACACAGTAAAGCTCCCTCTATACCTATTTGGAGTCCTGTAGCTCAGTGGTTAGAGCACTTGCCTCACAATCTAGAAGACCTAGTTTTGATTCCCGGGCAGGGCAAAAAGTTGGGCAAGTTTCCTTACTCCACACACCTCTGTTTATCTTGCTGTAAGTAGGAACCCAGTTGTTAGTCGATTGGTGGATCACTCTTCTGGGGGTAATTATCGCTTCAAAAATATTAATAATAATTTGGTCACTAAATCCATGACTGTTTGTGGGACGTTGCTGTGCGCAATTGGCTGCCATGTTTCGCCCACAAAATATTCGGTCAATTCACTTTACAGTCTATTCTGTGAAGCACTT
>NW_024704759.1:795416-887937 GCF_018977255.1 Callorhinchus milii
TGAGATGTTCGAAGTGATGTCGCTATATCAAATGCAAGGATTATTATTATTATTATTTTGCCTTTTCAGATGTTTCAGAAATGTAGACAATTCTTAAATTCACACAATTTGAAAAAATCTTTTCTCTTAAAACAAGAATTGTGGAAAAATCGGCCTCCAAATGACAGTGATAGTGAATGGGACAGTTTTACACATTCATAAAGGTGACACCAAAACAGTGCAGTAGACTGAGACTGATGCTGGGGCCGGGTGGAATTTTGGTACCTGTGAAATATGTGTTTTCCGTTTGTCGGTAATGACTGGGCCAACGGGAATCCCATGGTTTCTAACGGCTTTAAGTCAGTGAAATGAGTGTCAGGCTGCCCTCGAGGCTGAGACTGTAGTGACTGGAACAAAACATCTGAGTGGTAAAACTCATAGAGCTGTGCTGTGGCTTTCAGTCTGAGAGACTGACGCAGAGGTGTTTTTTCTCGGGGGTGGGGGTGGCTGTGATATTTAATAATCTTTGCATTTGATACTGCGCCTGATCATGCCTCAAATTGTTTCATACGATTTTACTGTCAAGTGTCATCATGACTAGAATCCTGCAGCTCAGTGGTTAGAGCAGTCACCTCACAAGCAAGAGGACCTGGGTTTGATTCCCAGGCAGGTCGAAAGTTGGGCAGGTTTCCTTACTCCACACGCCTCTGTTTAACCAGCAGTAAGTAGGAACCTGGTTGTTAGTCAATTGGAGGATCACTTTTCTGGGGGTAACAAACCCTTCAAAAAATAATAATTATTTGGTAACTCAAATCCATGGCTTTTTGTGGGACACTGCTGTGGCTGTCGTGTTTCGCCCACAAATTATGCTCGACTATGCCAACTCCCTGCTTGTCGGCCTTCCCAACACTTCCCTCCACAAGCTGCAGATCATCCAGAACTCTGCAGCTCGTCCCCCCCCCCCCCCACCCCATACCGCCCCCCCCCCCACCCCACCCCCCCCCCCCCCACACCGCCCCCCCCCCCCCACACCGCCCCCCCCCCCCCCCCACCCCACACCGCCCCCCCCACCCCACACCGCCCCCCCCCCCCACCCCACACCGCCCCCCCCCCCTCCCCACACCGCCCCCCACTCACCGGCTCCGGGGCTCAGCCCCGCTTCTGCTCTCACCGTCTCCCGGTGCCGCTCAGGGGCTCAGTGCGCGCCGATCCCCTTCTGGTGTCTCCCCGGTGTTTCGCTCTGTGTGTGTGTCTGTGCGTGTGTCACACTGTGTGTGTGTGTGTCACACTGTGTGTGAGTGTGTGTGTCACACTGTGTATGTCAGTGTGTGTGTGTGACTGTGTATGTCAGTGTGTGTGTCACTGTGTATATCAGTGTGTGTGTCACTGTGTGTGTCACTGTGTATGTCAGTGTGTGTCAGTGTGTGTGTATCACTGTGTGTGTCTGTGTGTGTGTGTCAGTGTGTGTGTTACTGTGTGTATGTCAGTGTGTGTGTCACTGTGTATATCAGTGTGTGTCAGTGTGTGTGTCACTGTGTGTCTGTGTGTGTGTGTCAGTGTGTGTGTTACTGTGTGTATGTCAGTGTGTGTGTATGTCACTGTGTATGTCAGTGTGTGTCACTGTGTGTGTATGTCACTGTGTGTCTGTGTGTGTCACTGTGTGTGTGTCACTGTATGTCTCTGTGTGTCACTATGTATGTGTCTCTGTGTGTGTGTGTCACTGTGTGTGTGTGTCACTGTGTGTCTCTGTGTGTGTCACTGTGTGTGTCAGTGTGTGTATGTCACTGTGTGTGTGTCTGTGTGTGTGTCACTGTGTGAGTCTCTGTTTCTTTCCCATTCGCTACATCCGCAAATATTTCCCGCCAAAAATAGTTGCACCAAAAACCCGGAGCCGCAAATCCGGGGCTGAACTCTGCCCCACACTCCCCCCACACTGCCCCCCCTCCACTTACACCCCTTCCCTCATTCCCTCCCCCACCACACACACGCACTCAGCCTCCCCCACACATACACACCTACACCCTCCCTCCCCACACATGGACAGACACTGACCCCACCCCCACAAACTCACCTCCCCACCCTACAGACAACACTCCCCCACAGACACACCCTCACCCTCACCCTCACCCTCCCGCACACACGGTGGGGGACAGTTTTCGCTGAATAATTGCAGAGAATGTAATGGAATTCTAAGCCATGGAGCGGGTCAGAGACCCCCGTGATCCCCGGGGAAGGTCGGACTTCCAGGAAAACAATCCCCACTAACTGAGCTCCTGGGCTGAACCTTTCCCTTTCATTCTCAGCAGCAGACAATCAGTGAGAGGCAGGAAGCTAACTGGGGGGGTGGGGAGAGATTGGCAAGGGATTGGGGGAGGGGGAGCGGGGGGGGGGGGGGGATGGGAATGTGGGGAGAGGAAGAGTGGGGGAGGGGGAGGAGGAGGGGTGGGGAAAGGTTGGAAACTCGCTGCTGGATGAGTTTCTGAGAATCTCTCGCTGGCTGCCACCCCCGGGGACAAAGTGAATCTCCACAACCAGAGACCCTCACACACAGCAGTTGGGTGCAATTTCGCCCACAAAATACACAGTCACTACACTTTACAGTATATTCTGTGAAACGCTTTGAGAGTGAGAAGGTACTATATCAAATGCAAGGATTATTATTATTATTAATATTCTGATGAGAAGTTAAATCGAGGTCCAGTCCAAACCGTCTTCAGATGGACATTAAAGATCCCACAATGCTATCACCAAAATAGAAGAAAGTTTCTCTCTCTCTCTCTCTCTCTCTCTCTCGCAGTGTCCTGGCTGACAATCCCTCAGGTATAACAGGGATTCACTACAAAAATAGTCACTGTACTCCACAGTAATCACTGTGACTCTCTTTTGAGATGTTTACAAAGTGATTTACTTTGCAAATGCAAGTTTTTTTTCCTATATTAATATTAATGCAACAATAAAAATATCACTCAATTCACAACTGTTTGTGGGACACTGCAATGCGCAATTAGCTGCCGCATTTTGGCAGTCACTACACTTTACAGTAAGTCCTGTGAATTGCTTTGAGACGTGTTGATGACATAATTAGTTGCTGTATCAAATATGTAGGAGTATATTGGATATTAGAGTCCTGTAGCTCAGTGGTTAGAGCACTCGCTTTGCAAGTGAGAGACCTGAGTTCAATTCCAGGCAGAGGGCGAAACCTTGGGCAAGTTTCCTTACTCCACACAGAGCCTAATAATATTCCCTCCAAAACCAAAAACAATAATAAATTGGTCATTTTCAATCTACGACTGTTTGTGGGACATTGCTGTGCGCAATTGGCTGCCGCGTTCGCCCACAAATATACAGTCAATTCACTTTACAGTCTATTCTGTGAAGCGCTTTGAGATGTTGAGAAGACGTGAAAAGCGCTACATCAAATGCAAGGATTATTATTATTATTAAATGCAGGGATTATTATTACATAACGACCAGCACAAACTATGATATTTTGCACAGTCACTGAGAGTGGGCAATGTTCCAGGGTTACACAGGCCCACGCGACTGTTCCTGGGTGTCTGTGGGTTGGACATAAGATGTTTGAGATGGCTGCTGACCTCAGCCACAGATATATATATAAGCTTGTATTCCCCTCCCGCTCTGACGTTCACACTGACACGTGTTGGCCAGGCGACCAGGGACAGTCTTCCTCATGTGACTGAAACTACGTGGAATCTGATATCAACCTTAAAGGGACGTTCCTTTAATTCCACTGGACGGGGTGGGGGGCGACGGGACAGGAGGGCTTTCCGAAGATTCTAAACTGTGTATAAACCATGTGTAAAACTGTATGTAACTTGTGTGTTAATTAACAGAGGGATTACCTGGTGGGGGTGACGTCTTTATAATAATAATGTCATTTTTCAATAATTAAGGTCCCTGAACACATGGTCCACATATGGATTACACACATTTTGCACATGGGTTACATATGGATTATGTGGCATATTCGAGTGTGGTTGGGGCCAGTTGGCCTCAGAGCGATGTTAGCAGGAGATTGATAGAGGTGGGGGGGGGGGGGGCGGGGTTGAATCCGTGTGAATCGGGCTGGGGACCCCACCTCACCTTCCTTCAGACACTTTAACCCATTAGTCGCCATCCAGCGAGGAACAAGTTCTGCTTTGAAAAGGCAGCCACAGCCCAGCTCAGGGTTGGTGGCGAGAACAGCAGCTAATGCATCTCCACTGACCTCAGAGAAACATCGCCCCCTCCCCACACAATCAGCAAATAACCCAACTCATGACCATTGGAGGTTGAGTGATGTGCCTGCCTCAGGGACATGTGGCCCCACAAGGGCAGAGTGGATTTCCTGGTCTCTGTCGTCGTCTGTTGGAAGAAATAGTTATTACAATTACATATTTTGCAAATGACAGTAATTGCAATCCTGGCATTTGCTGCAGCACTTTTCACATCAGGGAAACATCTCAAAGTCTTTCACAGGATTTACTGTAAAGTGCAGTGATTTTGTATTGGGTGATATAGCAGTGTTTGAAGAGGAGGTGAGAACAAGAACCTACACTAATACAGCATCTTTCACTTTGGAAAACATCTTTTATTCTGTGAATAAAGAAATATGAAAGTCGAGGGAGGGCCATTCATGTGCAGAAAGGGTTAACAGGACGCGAGCGCTGACTGTTTCAGCCACAAATCATTTGATGCTTTTTAATAAACATCCTTTTAAGTCAACCCGTCACAGAAACGGCATTTCCTTCCGTGATTCTATCACATTCCTGACAATGAGTCACTCACCACGTCCCCATTACACACTCTCTGTGAAGAGAGACATCTCAGAGGGAATCCTACAGACATGGTGCACACCCTAACTTGGCCAGTCAGCCCAGAGCAGTATGTTCAAATACAGCAAGGCACCAGGTCAGGCACTAACAACAACAACCTGCATTTCTATAGCGCCAATCACGCAGAGGCGCTTGACAGTGGTGGAGCAATACACCAAGCCGGGGGGGTGGGGGGGCTGACAGTAGGCACAATAGAAGAGGGAGGTCTTCAGGCGTGATCTGTGGAGCAATGTGGAGGGATAGAGGGAGAGCGTTCCTGAGTTTCGGGGCGTAGTGGCTGAAACTGCAGCCGCTGATGGTGGAACAGAGGGTCAATCTGCCAGCAGCACGAACGAGCAATATCTTCACTGTGTGTCATGGTCGTCTTGTTCAGATTAATGCTCTACCTCTTTTGTTGGGGTTATTAATGTAGATATTCTGTATGTGTTGAGATTTTGTGCAAAGTGGGACGCTTTCGCCTTAAGCGCATTTGTGGTCTAGGGACTGAAATGTAGTTCAGAGCAGTGAGGACAGACTTGGCAACACGAAGTCTGTGACCTGAGTGAGTTACTGAAACAAAAAGGTGGGAAAGGATTGAAAGGATCATCCCTGCTCTGAGAGCCTCGCCTCCAGGTTAAGATTGTTTTTTTTTGTTAACTAACTTTGAGTAAAGCTGCTAGTGTCATAGTTTAGTGTCATGGTATTTCTAAACATTTCAACAGTTATCATGTTCCGGGCAGTGTAAGTGAGGCATAGGGTTAAGGAACAATAAAACATGGTTGAGTTATCCGTACAGTGCATCTCGAGTCTCTGTTAAATTCAAGGAGAGACACAAACAGGTTACTGGAGTTTCACTCAGAGAGGGAACTTGCACGAGTGAAGTCTGACACCGAGGCTGTCTGGTAGTGCGATGGACACTGATTGAAGTATCCCATTGTCATAATGCAGATAAACAATCAGGGGTGAGAACCGTCGCAGGTTTCCTTAAAAATAAATTTTTATTTCATAGCCCCCCCCCCACCACAGTGCACACACACGTACACACACACACAGAATGCGTTTATACACACATATGAACACACGCGCGCGCGCACACACACCGACAAGAATTAACATCAGGATTCATTTCACATTCAGAACAGTTGCAGGTTCTCTCCTTCCTCTTGCTTTTCTCCCACAGCCTCGTTCACACAGAATCAGCATCTGCCTAAAACACAACAACGTCTTTCTGATCTCCCCCCCGTCCCCTCCCCCGGACTGTAGCAGGATTTCACCGCTGGTAATTTCAGGCGGGGGACAGACATCATCCACCGCTTTGCCCATCATCAGAGTTGGGAGGTTGGCGAGAGCCAAGGCTTGTGGTTGGGGGTGACTAGAGGCTAACCAGCTAAAACCACATAGCTTGGCATTGAGAGCGCTGTCTGGCCAGCTTTATCTATTTCCTCACATGCACACTCCTATTTCCTTAAAGAAGGAGGGAGACAGAATAAGAGGGGTGTGGGGAGGGGTGGGGGGGGGGGAGGGTGAGGCAATGTTGCCTATAGTGAGGGCAATGAGGGAAAGAGACACTATTGAGATATAAATACTCAAACCAAACATTGATATAAACTCACAGACTCCAGTGTCCAGTTCCCTACCTCCCCCCACCCCACCCACCATGCAGTGGCCACCAACTGTGAGCCAGAGCAAGGCACTCATCTAGCCCCCACCCCACCATGTCCAGCTATTAGCAATCCCCAGAGTAATAATGAAACCCATCCCATCCCACAGGCACCCCACCCCAGTGATCAACAACAACCCAGAGACCACTGAGAAAATCCAGAGTAAAACAAATCCGGAACATTTACACCAGAGTAATCCAGATCAATGCCCTTAGCTACACAGACAAAGGTTAAAGTTAAAAGCAAACCAATTGTGGCTTGGAGAACAGAACGATCACTGCTCCAGGAGAGAATGTTCTGTAAGCAAACACATCATTGGTCTCAGCCCCAGGTCCAGGCTGAGAGATCAGCAGCCTCTTCACCAAATAAACCACAATATCTTAAAAAAAATTCACCCAATCGGCCATAACTCAAACAGATATTTTTCCTCTGTTGTCTGCATTCCTCAAATACTGAGGGTAACCAACATTCTGCTGTTCAGAGAAACATACAGAGAAGAGAGAGGAGTGAATGAATCAGTCTTTAAAGAACATAACTTTTCAAAACAGCAGCAAGTGGTCAGGGCTAAGACCACCCAGTGTGATTGGCTCCTGTTGTTTTCAGTCCCCGGACGTTGTGATACTTGAATGAATTTAACTTTTGGAATAAAATAAAGTTTGTGGAGTCCTATAGCTCAGTGGTTAGAGCACTTGCCTTACAAGAGAGAGGACCTGGCGGAGTGAAACATTGGGCAAGTTTCCTTACTCCACACATCTCTGTTTACCTAACTGTAAGTAGGAACTCGGTTGTAAGTCAATTGGCGGATCGCTTTTCCGGGGATAATGAATGAATCAGTCTTCACAGAAATAAAATTTGGTCACTTAATCCACGAGTTGTGGGACATTGCTGTGCACAATTGGCTGCTGCGTTTCACCCACAAAATATAGTCAATTCACTTTACAGTAGATTCTGTGAAGCACTTTGAGACGTCTCGAATGCCAGGATTATTATTATTATTATAAAATGCAGTAGGTTTCCTGTCCATGGAGGCACAGCCTCTCAATGCTGAGCATCTGCAGTACCGGCCTCTCCCACCAGATGACGCCAGAGCCACACAACCGCGTGTGATCATGGCAGCGCTCTCTAGTGGGAAACACTGGCAACTGCAACATTACAATTGAACTGGTTTCCATGGACTCAAACAATTTCATTTAAATGTTGTGGGATTTGGAGCCAATTATTTACTGTGGACATTCCTACAGCAGGTAGTGGGCTCCACTCTCCATCCCGGGAGCGAGTCATTGCGGACTGCCTCAGGCTGCCCGAGACAATGAGAGGGAAGCTCGGCAACGTGGTATCTGTCCAGTGATATTAAAGAGAGTGAGTGAGTGAGCGAGGGAGTGAGGGAGGGCCTCAAACAAAGAGTGACAGTGCCAGTGGGACCCCAGAAGGGCACATTCTCATGGGAGCGACATGGGAGACTGTGCTCCCCCCACCACAGGAAACCTTCAGGATTAAACTGAATGTAAACAGCAAGCCGAGAACATCCCACACTCAACCTCCCTGGGGTGGTGGGGGGAGGGGAGGGGCCGGTCAGTTCACACACACACACACACACACACACACAGAAAAGGCGCTCCTGCCAACAGATCCATCAATAGCATCAGGGAGTGAGGCTTTGCTCACACTTCAGTTTTAGTCGAGGAAGTTACATTGGCAGCAGGGAGTGCCCCTCCCCCGGTGGCCAAGGGTGAGGAGTGGGGAGTGGGTGAGGTATCTTGCGGCTGCCCTCCTCCATCCTCTCCCAGTCCCTGGCTCCCGCTAGGAAGCCTTGCCGAGCTCGATCTTTTTCTGGATGGCGCGAGCGGAGTGATAGATCAGAGAGTCGATCAGACTGGCCACTGCAAGCAAAGAGACACACACACACCTTAGACATGCTTCCTGCCGCCTGTCTGTGTGTGCTCGGGCACACGGCTAGACACATGCAACATACCCTAACTGGGTGGAGACCTCAGGGAATTCCCTTGCCCTGAGGGAACCCCCCCGCCCCCCCCACCTTCCCCCAGGGTGAGCGAGGCACATTATAACTGCTCTGCTCTCCCCTTTGGGTTTGGCTGAACACAGTCACTAATGTTCCCGTGGACGCTGCGAGCTCTGGTACCTGTGAAAACGCCTCCGATGATGGCACAGACTCCAGTCAGGAAATGCGTGAAAGACCTGGAAAACAGCAAACGGCCCAGGGAGGTCACCCAAAGACTGAACCAAGCCTCAAGCTGACACCCAACCAATACCGGCACAGCACGCCACGGGAATACAGTGCTGGGTGTCATACACACTCACTGTGCTCTGTGCTGTGTGTGACACACTGTGTGCTCTGTGCTGTGACTTTTCTGTGCTGGCTGTGTACACTGTGCTCTATGTGATGCCTGCTGTACATACCTGTGTTTCTCTGTGAACTTCACCATCATGGGTGAGAGCTCATACAATACGAAGACCCCCGGGAGCCCCTGGTCTCCCACCAGCCCATTCGCCACCTTCTCATGCCGCGTGACCGAGAACTGGTTGGTCCTCACCACCTGAGGCAAACAGGAGAGGTCTGAAAATCAGCATAGTGCCACGCCCGGCCTGGCACACAGCCCCACACCACACACGCCCCACCTGGCACACAACGCCACATCCTGCCACCATCTGCCTGGCACACAGAGCTGCGCTAAACATCCCACCTATCACACAGTGCCACGCCTCACACACAGGAAAATGTCTCAAGAGTGCTTCATAGGAACAGTGCGGAGCAACAAACATGTTTGGAAGAGGAGGGAACTGATGGGAAGAGGAGGGTGGGTAGTGAAAACACAGTCTAAGAGGCTGTTTTATTACTGGTGGTGTGAAAACAGGGAGAGAAGGTGCGAGGCGCAGGGCTGGGAGACAGAGTCACAGCTGCTGGAGACTCCTTTACCAAATCTTACAACAACAACTTGCATTTAGCCCAGAGATCATCATCGTAACACTCTGGAATTTGGGGGCCGGTTGTGTTTAAAGCCTGCTCTCACCTCCCCGTCCACCTTTACATAAACCGTAGGGACGATCTTCACAAAGTACTGGAACATCATGGAAGCTGCAAGAAAAGAGATTAAATACTGTCAGCATAACATTGACCCTCACCGGTCTGAGTAAGTTCTATAACTGATAGGAACAGCAGCACAAAGCGAGGCCATCAAGGCTTCCTGACTGCAGCTCTGACAGACTCCCAGTTTCATATCTGTCAGACTCTCGGTCAGACTGAGCTCCCAGAGTGTTGCCAATCGGTGCGGAGGTGAACACTCTGCAAACTGAAGTGACTGAAGCTGCGGAATTTGCTAATACCAATTCATCATCATCTGATACAGTGGCCATCACACAGGGAAGACCCTTCTTAATAATAATAATAATAATCCTCGCATTTGATTTAGCGCTTTTCACGTCTTCTTGACGTTTCAAAGCGCTTCACAGAACACACTGTAAAGTGAATTGACTGTATATTTGTGGGCGAACGCGGCAGCCAATTGCGCACAGCAATGTCCCACAAACAGTCGTAGATTGAAAATGACCAATTTATTATTGTTTTGGAGGGATTATTATTAGGCTCTGTGTGGAGTAAGGAAACTTGCCCAAGGTTTCGCCCTCTGCCTGGAATTGAACTCAGGTCTCTCACTTGCAAAGCGAGTGCTCTAACCACTGAGCTACAGGACTCCACAAACAGAATATATTGTGAAGTGTATCATTACTGTTATAATGACTGTACATTCCGTTGGAGAACTGCGATTCCCTGAATGCTGGAGAGCTGCCACTATTTATCCGGTCTCCTGCAGGTTTTTATGATGTTTTATTTTGACTGATGGGGTTTGACCCCGAACTGACTGTTCCCAAAGTTCCCAAACCCTCAGCCTCTCAGCCACACACCTGCTCATTAGCATCACCACGTGACCCGAGCCACCGCCAGCCACACGTGACCAGACAGCGCAGCCTCACCACGTGACAGGACCACAACGATCTCATCACGTGACGTAGGCCTGGCGCCATCGGCACGTGACCAGGCAGCACGTCCTCCTCCCGTGACGCGGTCCCGCTGACGCTGAGGTCGGATCCCGGAGCGGAACGAACGCGGCCCCGGGGCTGCACACACGGAGGTGAGGTCCCTACCGCGGCTCATCACGGACCGGCACCGCCAGGCTCCCTCACTCCCCCCGAGGCCCAGCGCCCGACCCCGGTCTGTCCTTCACACTCCCCGGGCCCAGCGGCCCTGACTCGGGCCTGAGGCTGTGGCCCAGTCCCGTGTCCACCCCCATGTGCACTGGAGCGGGAGCCCAGTCTGTCCCAGAGCAGCCGGGACCCTGTGCACCCCCCCTCCCCACCCCCGCTCCTCCCCACACCCCCCCCCCCGCACCCCCCCGCTCCTCCCCACACCCCCCCGCACCTCCCCCACACCCCGCACACCCTGCACCCCCCCCACCCCCCCCCGCTCCTCCCCCACACCCCGCACCCCCCCCCCCGCACCCCCCCCGCACCTCCCCCCGCTCCTCCCCCACACCCCCCCCGCTCCTCCACACCCTGCACCCCCCCCGCAATCCCCCACATCCCCCCCGCAATCCCCCACACCCCCCCCCGCAATCCCCCACACCCCCCCCGCAATCCCCCACCCCCCCCTGCACCTCCCCCACCCCCCCCCCGCAATCCCCCACACCCCCCCCGCACCTCCCCCACACCCTGCACCCCCCCGCACCTCCCCCACACCCTGCACCCCCCGCACCTCCCCCACCCCCACCCCCGCACCTCCCCCACCCCCCCGCAATCCCCCGCAATCCCCCACACCCCCCCCGCAATCCCCCACCCCCCCTGCACCTCCCCCACCCCCCCCTGCACCTCCCCCACCCCCCCCCCCGCAATCCCCCACACCCCCCCCCCGCACCTCCCCCACACCCTGCACCCCCCCCACAATCCCCCACACCCCCCCGCACCTCCCCCACACCCTGCACCCCCCCGCACCTCCCCCACCCCCGCACCTCCCCCACCCCCCCGCAATCCCCCACACCCTGGACCCCCCCCGCACCTCCCCCACACCCTGCACGCCCCCCCCCCCCCACGCAATCCCCCCCATCCCACACACACACTGTGGAAATATGTGAACAAGTTAATAATTAAGAGATGTAATTTAGCAAATCAGATAGAACCACAGCACAGAGGGAGGCCATTCGGCCCCTTTAAGTGAGTGTAACAAATGTGTCATTCAATCCACGACTGTTTGTGGGACACTGCTGTGCGCAATTGGCTGCCGCGTTTCGTCCATAAAATATATAGTCAAATCACTTTACGATGTATCCTGTGAAGCGCTTTGAGACAACAACAAATTACACTTATATAAGTACCCTTCCAGTCGGTAAGATGACACAGGGCACTGGGCAGTCGGGTTTTTTGGACCCGGGGTGGAGAGCAGGGGGGTGGCCGAAGGCACGGGTGAAGAGAAAGGTCTTTAGATAGGACTTGAAAGAGGCAAGAGAGGGTAATGATTGCAGGATAGAGTTCCAGAGTACGGGGGAAGAGATTCCAAATCAAATGCAAGGATTATTATGATTAATTGCATGTATAGAGTGCATTTCATGTCGGGAGGATGTCCCAAGGTGCAGGCACTGGCCAACTATTGGTTAGCAGCAAACTTGCCTAAAGCTCTCGCCTTTCGGGGTTTGAAGTCTGTCTCCAGTACACTCCCAAGTATATATTACATGGAATTGACCCTGACGTGGGTGTGTTATAATCTGTCTGTTTACTCCTGCAGATGCCAGTCACAGTGGGATCCTATGGGCAGTCCCAGCCCAGCTGCTTTGATCGAGTTAAAATGGGCTTCATGATGGGGTGTGCAGTCGGTATGGCGGCGGGAGCACTTTTTGGCACGTTCTCCTGCCTCAGGTGAGTGCCTTAACTCGTCACTACCTCAAGCTCGTTTCCCTGTGCTGGAAATCCTAATAAACCACGTTTATGAAGTGAGTTATAAATTTAGTGCGGATTATTAAACATTTAGCTTTTAATGGAACTCTCGCTTGAGTTAAGATCGGCTAACATCCCTGAATAATAATAATAGTCATAATAATCCTTGCATTTGATATAGCGCCTTATCACGTCTTCAAGACATCTCAAAGCGCTTCACAGAATATAGTGGAAAGTGAATTTACTGTATATTTTGTGGGCAAAATAATCAGGTATATGTGGAAAGGGTCCAGAAACCAAAATAATACCAACTTCACACTGGATAGAGTCTCAAGAACGCTGACTCTGTATTCAAGACAAATGGATATTCCCAGAGGTTAAGTCTCAAATCGCATAACCTGTCATTGATTTAATGCTCTCCCAAAACGTAGTGCTTTATTTTCTATTTTACACAATAAATTTGCGCTCATTGGCTGCCCCATTCACCTACAAATACAGTCATACACTTAACAGTAAAAATTGTGAAACGCTTTGAGATATCTCAACAACCTGATAAGGAGCTACATGAAAGCAAGGATTCTAAAGTAAACAAATGTGTGATTGGATTCACATTCTCACCTACCTTCATCCCTAACCATATTCTATACATTTGTTACCTGCATTCCTTAACCCAGAGACCTGCTTGGTAGCTTAGATGTAGATC
Source organism: Callorhinchus milii (assembly GCF_018977255.1). Taxonomy (NCBI): domain Eukaryota; kingdom Metazoa; phylum Chordata; class Chondrichthyes; order Chimaeriformes; family Callorhinchidae; genus Callorhinchus; species Callorhinchus milii. The sequence goes on from NW_024704759.1 coordinate 808,511, forward strand.
ATAAGGTGAAGGTGATGGGTTATTCTGGTCAATGCTAAAACATTAGGGAGTTGGAGTTTCGCCCACAAAATACGCAGTCAGTCAATCCACTTTACAGTATATCCTGTGAAGCGCTTTGAGACATCTCAACAACGTGATAAGACACTATATCAAATGCAAGGATTATTGTTTTTATATAATAATAATCCTGGCATTTGATGTAGTACCTTATTAAGTCTTCAAGACTTCTCAAAGTGCTTCACAGAATATACTGTAAAGTGAATTGATTGACTATTTTTTGTGGGCGAAACGTGGCAGCCAATTATAGAAACACCCAACTCAATAGTTCTCCTTGCATGGCGCATTCAATTGTTGCACACCACAGCTAAGCCTATCTTTATGTCCATATCAGGTTGGGGATGAGAGGCCGGGAGTTACTGGGCGGCGTGGGCAAGACTATGCTGCAGAGTGGAGGCACCTTCGGAACCTTCATGTCGATCGGAATGGGAATCCGATGCTAATAATGTCTCTGTCAGTTTTTTTTTAACACTGCTCCCCACGGGAATGTCAAATGTTTACCCAAAACGCTGTGAGGGTAAACCCGGGAGAATATTCAAGCTGTATTATTGATGGAATAAATAAAAGTGTATGATTTACTCTTTGTATTAAATTCTGGGGGGGAAATGGAGATTTAATGGGGAGCTCTTTTGACCAACTGCAGTGTTTAAAGATCATGGTTCTGTCTTAATGGATTTCCAAAGAGTTGGGTAACATAATGTTAGAGCACTTTCCATTTCCCGGCAGCTGAGGTCAATGGCTAAAGTCTCTGTAAGGTTAAATGGAACGGATTTGGGGGGTTTGGGCTCAGTCGCCACAGTGCTGCTCTTAGATGATGACAAAGGAGTTTGTCCCTATTGAAAGTCAGCGTGAAACTCAGCGTCTAACTCCAGGGCTGACATCTGTGTGATTATTGGAGTCTCCCTCAAAAGATTTGCTGGCAGAACGTCTTACAACATCAACTTCTCACATGCCTCACTGACAACTCTGCAAGTTTTCCGCAAACAGCAAGTGTCAATGACATTGGCGGAGAGCGCAGGAATGTGTTACTGAACAGGCAGCTGGTACACTCTGGGTAAGACATTACTGCAGCTCCCTGACAAATGGTGGGGTGGGTAATAGTTGTCTTTATACTGAACCTGTGGACTGAAACACTACAATAAAATAAAGCTCTTTGCAGCAGTGAAATATGTCCTGATTTCTGTGACTCAGCCAGGCTCCACTCACTAGCTTCAGCAACTCTGCTCTTGTTATATATAGATCTGAAGATTAATTCTCTCTTGCATGCACACTCAGACCTTGTTACCTTGTTCTGCTGTGACGTTGCTTTGATCCAGAGGGTTGACTATCCCAGGGTAATCACTCCCAAAGGAGAGGTGTTTGATGTTGTGGGTCATATTTATCTGAAAGAGAAAGGAACAGATCGCATTACTCCACAACGAAACCAGAAAAAATATTTCCTGTGAATTTACACCCATCAGCAGTGGGGTTACCTGTTCAACAACAACTTGCATTTATATAGCTCCCCTCACGCAGGGTAGCATCCCAGAGCGCTTGATAGTGGCGGGGCACGATGCTGAGCCAGGGGAGGTGACCACGGGCACGGACAAAGAGGAAAATCTTCAGGCACAATCTGAAGATGGGGAAGGAAGGAGCAAGGTGGAGGGATAAAGGAAGAGTGTTCCAGAATTTTGGGGTGCAATGGCTAAAAGCACGGCCACCGATGGTGGAACAGATGGCACGAGGGACAAGTGGGAGGCCAGAGCCAGTCGAGATATAACAAACCTCCTTTGCTTTCTCCAAAAGAAATCACATCACGTGTTTCAGAAACAAAATGGTCAGAAATATTGCCCTTGAAATATTGTCGAGGAAGAACATTAAAGCAATATCTCTTTACAGAGATGGACAATTTAACATGAGGGAGTGGTGAGGTGAATTACCACTGTTCTCGTTTAGAAAGCTGCTAAAAAAAAACAGCTGTTGAGAACCAGGAGCTCTCTCGTCCCGGAGTTCACTATGTGTGGTACAATTGGCTGCTGCGTTTTGCCCCAAAATATAGTCAATTCACTTTAGTGTATCCTGTGAAGCGCTTTTGAGACATCTCAACAATGTGATAAGGCACTATATCAAGTGCAAGAATTATCATTTTTATTACAGTACGTACATTATCCATTCCAAAGGTCTGCAGATCATGAACTGCAAGAGAAAGAGGTAAAGCTCTGATTAAACATGTACAGAGTAACAAAGGAATCTGTTGTTTCGTGACCTTGACGGTTATCCCCGGTCTCACTCTCTGCCACACAGAAATTATAAAATTCAGTGTCTGGTGTGCAGCCACCTCGCTGCTAATTACTAACTACCTACAGAGCTCAGCACACTGCGCATTGGTCTCTGCACACTGGATGGTCGTCCCAAGCAGTGTTGTTCTCTTGGTTTCATTCCTCGTTGTTTTGGATACCCACTATACCCTCTCCATACCTATGTGGTCCTCTCTACAACCTGGTGCCCATAACTGGATGTAATACGACCCAACAAGAACCAGTACAAGTTTAAGGTGTATCTCTTTGCTCTGGATTCAGTGCCCGCTCTATATAAAACCTACAACTCCTTTTGCTATCTTCTGCTGTGTCACAGACCGTTCAATTGACGTCAGCACGAATACAACACCAACCCTACACCGGCAGCCGAGCTTACACTGACACACTGAGAGGGAAACATACATAGCCTACAAAGCATTTCACAGTGGGGCTTAAGCCAAACACAGTGATGACATTCATGCATGTTAACACACACACATGCAATATATAAGTAACAGGCAGGGAGAGTGGAGTTTAGTTGGGGTGATTTTTTCACAGCTTTCTTAAAAGGTTTTACAAGACAGATGAAGGGTCAGAGGATGCAGAAAGCTATTAATGTTGTCAGTTGATGTGCAAGACTTGGGTGAGAGTGAGGAATTAATCACTTACTCTCAACAGCGTGGACTGGAGGGGAGAAAAAAATATCCTTTTTCAGTTAGAGAGCAACACACCGCACTCAGTAACCAAGAGGGTCATTAGAGCGAAGGAACATTCCAGAGCTTACATCCTCTACATTTCTATCCAATAGTTAATGGATGTAGTTACCTCCCAGGCCGGAAACCAATGGCTGCTTCTACATAAAACCTTTTTATAGTTTTACTTATAAGGAATGATAGAAATTGCACTATCTATGAGTTGGTGCTCATTCCCCCACTGGAGCTCTCTCCTCTAACCCCATTCCCTGTTCCTTCCCCATCGTGTCTGTGCTGGTGCTCGCTCTCCCACTGGAGCTCTCTCCTCTAACCCCACTCCCTGTTCTCTCCCCATTGTGTCTGTGCTGGTGCTCGCTCCCCTAAGGGAGCTCTCTAATCTAACCCCATTCCCTGCTCTTTCTCCGCATCATGTCTGTGTTGGTGCTCACTCCCCCACTGGAGCTCTCTACTCTAATCCCATTCTCTGCTCTCCACATAGTGTCCATGCTGGAGCTCTCTGCTCTAACCCTATTTCAGAGAGTAATCTTACCGTGCACGTGAGACTGCTGAAAACTTTTCCCAGGAGCAAAATGGAAATTTCCAGCCACCTGATTGACAAGCGAGAAGATGTGTGTTAGCGAGAGAGCAACAAAATACAGATCCACTGCTGAGCATTGAGCAGCTCATGAAAATGAACATTTCTATAGCATCTTTCACATCAGGAGGATGTCCCACTGCACTGAGGAATCACGTTCAAATGTCTCCATGTATTTCACAAGAAATTAATGTCAAGTGGAGGGACTGATATTGGAAGGAAACCTGGCCGCCAATCTGCATACAGCAAAGGTTCCCTGAACAGCTACAAAGTGAGATTTATCTGGAGGAGGGTATTGTTTTCTACTAGAGCCGCAAGTCATGTGAAGTGACAGACAGGACCTCGCTTTAACAACTCATCTGAAGGACACCAGCTCTGAGCAGCACTCTTCCAATACTGCGCTGCAGCGTCAGCTTACCCCACAAGTTCAAGCTAACCACAGCCCTCCCACCCAGAGGTGAGGGTGCAAGTGACTGAGCCACAGGTGCCATCAGAGACAGCGTTAACTGGAAACCACATCTCCATTCCCAACCCCCGCCCCACCCCCCATCAATACAATACCACCTCTGCCCTCTGTACCTTGTTGACTTCCAGGAATCCATAGACCTGACAGCCCTCGTTCTTCTGCTCCTGGAGTTTCTGGGTGAATCCTTCCCTCATGCACTGCTCAATGGTGTCCGCATTCTTAAATGCCCAGCCTTTCCTCCTGTAGGCCTCCCGCACATCTGCACACGTGTTACAGCATCTGCACACAACAGACAAGGTTACAGCGGGTGTGTGGGACGTGAATTGTGGAGATGGGCGAGGGATGGAGTGTATCATCACACTGTGAAAGGCACGATGAACAAGACTCACTTCATGTCCTCGGACTCAGCTCCATAACAGCTTTCACAACGCTTGGGGTCCAGCTTGGTGGAGTTAAGCACCTCTTCCTGTTTCCCCAGCTCTGAAAGAGGAAGCAGGATCAGGGCAAAGGAGCCTGGAGCCAGCGCTGGTCTCTGCTGCCTCAGAGAATACACAATCACATTAAACACAGTAAAGTAAGAGAAAATGTAGAGAGCAAGGGAGGTGAAAATCAGCTTGGCGGGATATGGAAGAGTGGATCAATCAGTCACAGGGGTGGTGGGGGAGGCTGGGGACTCTTCCCATTCAACTCCTGTTAAGCCTGTAAATCAAAGCTTTAACATGTAGAATGGTCCGAGCTGGACAAATGGCAAGCTGCACAAAGTTAGCTATTTAAACTCCAGCAGTTACCCCAATGCATACTCCAGGATCCCCAAGCCTTAACTCCTGAGAACTTGCACCTAATGATCTCTGGGATTATGTTAGCAAGGTATGTTCCTTGGTTAACAGGAGTGAAAGAGAGAGGCAGAGAGAGTGTGCATTCTGTTCCAGACATGGGAAGTAGATACTATATAAGCAAAACTCTCAGCCTAGTTTGGAGATTCTGAAGTACGGCAAAAGCACCCAGATTACTCAAAAAAAGTTTGCTTTCTGTAGGAGTCTGGAGACCAAGTGTCAGTGGGAAATAAAACTTAAGAACAAAAGAATTTGCTAGACAAAAGAATACCAAAGTCCACCATACTGGTAGTCGCATGGACAAATCATGTCCCAAACTATATACTATATCCCAATGCACATGACAACTCGTGTTTACGTGTATCTGTGAGTGGGGGAGGGGTGGGGAAGGGAGGGAAATAGGATGGGAGTGGATTATTCTGTGTCAGATCATACCGTGTCTCTCCACCTCCAGAGTGACCAGGTTGCCAGCCAGGTCCAGCCGCTTCTTGAACAGGTTGTGCTCCACGTCCAGTTGCTGTTCCCCCGCCACATCCATGGCATCAATGCTCAGATCTACCAGAGGGGGACACGGCGGGGAGATACAGATCACTTCAGTGCAGAGTCACTCTCATGCCCTTGAGAAAATCTCCCATTTTAAACCCGGGGGTGAGGAAGGGAGGAAACTGGACACAAAAAATACTAGAACCAATTTTGGAGAAAATAGCTTTTATATTTTAAACCATCTTACCGTATATCATGACCTTGCTCATATCCACCTCCATATATGGTGGTTTCATTTTAAATAGAAAAGACATTTTTTCCCATTCACAGGCTCAGAGCGTCTCTCTTTTGTACCTCCTGCAAGCTAGTCATTAACTGCATACAACTCTGAGAGCAATGCTGAGGCGTGAGAGTGAAGGGAGCAAAGAGGCGGAGAATGGGGACAAGGGGTTTAATAAACTCCGGTGTTACTCACAAGCGCAGGGCATGTGTGGGAAAACAACATCAATGTTGATTTTCAGCTTTTCACCTCGCGAAGTATCGACATAGAGCTCCGGGTGGATCTGGGAAGGCAATACGTGGTCAGCTGTGGTCTGTACAGGCCACATGGCCAAGAAATGAAATGTACAACTCAAAGCCACTCCCTCCCTTTAATAATATCTTGGGATACAATATATAGTTTGGGGCATGACATGTCAAACAACTGCCAGGATGGTGAAAGGCAAAATGGGTGGACCTTGGTCTTCTTTCACCTAGCAAATTCTTATGTTTGTAAAGTATATTGTATTCTTGCCTCTATTTCAATTCCCAGACAGAGGCTCAGATACTACCCTGATTACAGGGCATTGGTTTACACTTTCAGTCTCATTGGTCACAATCAGTTAAGAGTCAAATCCATGAAGCCTCAATAAGGAGGAGCTACCAATGTTGTAGATCTTGAATGCTTTCAATCTGGTCACTCTGATTTAGTCAGTGTTAGTTACTATCAGTGTCGCAGTCACAAGGTGAGTGGGCTGGTGTTTACAGCCTTCTCAAGCGCTCTGACACGCTACCTTGTGTGAGGGGTGCTATATAAATGCAAGTTGTTGTTGTTCTCAGCAGTTCTGAGGCAGGATACATTCTGTCCGTAACCCCTCAATTTTCAGCACACCCTCCCCTCCTAGTCCCCTGAAAAAGAAACAATTTCCCCCTTCTTCCCCACAAGCCAATCCTGTATCATTTAAATACACCGAGCATTCTGCAGTTACGACAAAGTGCAAAGACCTTGAGCCACACGTACCTCCTTGGTCAGGTAGTATTGCAGTTCTGAACAGAACAAGACCAACATGATCAGGCTGCTGATGAAAGTAACTGGAACAGGACACAGAATACATAGTTACAGAGTCACACCACAGCTCTGGCAGCCAGATCATATGAGCTGTACATTACCCCACCAACACCACCACCTATCTCCTAGGGTTAATGGGTCCATGACAACACATTGATATCCCCCCATGGTCTGCTTTGGTCTTTATGACGTGCAGTTACTGAGCAACTGACAGAAGCTTTCAGTGTGGAACGAAGTGGAGGAGATGTGAAATGATGAGTTTGGATCAGATTACAGTCTCATCTGATGGATGGTGCCCCTGACAATGCAGCGCACTAACAACAACAAGATTCCATTTATAGAGCGCCTTTCACGTCAGGAGGACGTCCCAAGGCGCTGGACAGTTGGGTCAGGACCCGAGGAGAGAGGAAATGGTGAGGGGAGGGAAGGGGGAACTGGTCAGGGTGAGGGGAGGGAGCGAGGAGGGGGCAGAGAGTCGAGAGGGGAGCTGAAGGTAGTGCAGGGCAACTCACACCGGGCAAACACATGTACCCTCTGGGACATGGGCAATCGCACGTGACATGACACACATCTCTGGGGGGATGGGGGGCAGGGGCTGCACATGGGGGGAGGGGGGGAGGGGCTGCACATGGGGGGAGGGGCTGCACATGGGGGGAGGGTGGGAGGGGGGCAGGGGCTGCACATGGGGGGAGGGGGGGAGGGGCTGCACATGGGGGGAGGGGGGCAGGGGCTGCACATGGGGGGAGGGTGGGAGGGGGGCAGGGGCTGCACATGGGGGAGGGTGGGAGGGGGGCAGGGGCTGCACATGGGGGGAGGGGGGGGAGGGGCTGCACATGGGGGGAGGGGGGCAGGGGCTGCACATGGGGGGGGGGGGGCAGGGGCTGCACATGGGGGGGGCTGAGGTGCACTTGTGGCTGCATTAGGGGGAGGGGCAGTGGGGGGAGGGTTTGAGATGCACGGGGGGGGAGGTGCTGTCTGCAGGGGGGGAAGCCCCCACCGCTTACCCAAGGCGCCGCCGCAAGTTTTGACCCTAAAATCTTCCAGAGTCTTGGGATAGGCATCAAAGTGCCGGAGTCTGGTCAACAGCTCCATCCTGCGCCCGACCGGAACTCCACGCATACTTCCGGGCAGCCACGTCATAAGCAGCGCTTCCATTGGCTGGAGAGCGGGCCATACGTCACCGCTCCTTCACCAAGATGGCGGCCGCGCCAGCTGCTCTGACTGATCCCGCCCTCTTGGTAAAGGAGTAACGTGTGTGTCTTAAATGCAGGCAAGACTCCACAGCAGGTTCATCAACCATTATCCTTTGAGGGTTAAATTCCAGGCTAAAATCCACCGTATAATTATTGTGTAAAGAATGACTGTAGGGACATACTAACAGAAATGTTAGTAATGTTAGTAAAGCACTGGATCAAATAATAATAATAATCCTTGAATTTGACATAGTGCCATATCACGTTTTCGAGACTTCTCACTGAATATACTGCAAAGTGAATCGATTCTGTATCTTGTGGGTGAAGCATGGCAGCCAATTGCAAACATCGGTGTCCCACAAACAGTCGTGGATTGAGTCACTAATTTTTTTAAAGAATTTGAAGGAATTATTAACCCCGGAAAAGCGATCCGCCAATCGACTAACAACTGGGTTCCTACTTATTGCTAGGTAAACAGAGGTGTTGAGCTGCAGGACTCAACAATAATAATCCTGCAGGGATTATTTATTCTATCAATTTGAAAAAGGTGAAATAAAACATAACAGATAGAAATGTACTGTATTATGTACAACACATTGTAAGGTACAAAAACACCTTTGAAACCACAAGTACAGATAATTCTTGCATTTGATACACGATTATTTATCACACAGAATAAATAATCACGTCATTGATGTGCCTCAGGTTTCACAAGGTTTACTGTAAAGTGTACTGTCTGCGTATTTTGTCGGAAAACATGTCAGCTAATTTGCACAATTATCACATCTCCAGTAATGAAGCGATCCGCAATACCTCATTGGAGTTTCAGCCGAAGACGATTATCTTAAAAGGCCCCATAGGTCGTCTCTGCACTTCACAGAAAACTCTGTAACATGCTATTAGATATTTTGACCAAATAAGCCACAATATCAAGCACAGTGACTAAACTATAGGTAGAGAAATATTTTGTATACTTCTGAATATTTTCACTACTTTTCTCGACTCTTCAGAGGGTATCAGCCATTCTACAACACCCTAATGGCAATCTTAATAGTGAGTGGAAGCCTACTCCAAACCTAATTTACCATCTTCATCAATTCTGGCTAATACTACTGCCTAGAACTGTACACGTTTCTGCTAATTCATGTTATTTCGTGACTGGAGGCAAAATAAAGATTTGCAATCAGCGAGAGTGAAGCCAAGGTTAACAACAACCATAAGTGGGTAATCATTCCACCTTCTTTGTCAGCATTGAACAATCTACTTTTATCAAGTTTAGGTGACTTTTGGCACATTAGAGGGAGGTGCAATTCACAGTAGGTTATAGGATCAGATCTCTTTCTTGTGAGAATGTAAACAAAGTACGAGGTTATGCTGTCGTTTGTCTTGTTGCAGTTTCTGCCATTAGGTACTTTCTCTATAGTGCACCCTCAAGATTGCTGCAAAGACACCGGCGTAAATTCTAAGTCACAATGTTGCGCATTGGGCCTTTCCGGTGTTCTTCCTACACATGGGATGCAAGGGTATAGGGATGATAGAGATCTACCATGATCTAATATACAGGCTCAATAATAATAATAATCATACAGTGAACTTGACTGTAGGGACGAACTAACAGAAATTACCTGTAAAGCATTGGATCTTATAGGCACTGTATCAAATAATAATAATCCTTGCATTTGACATGACGCTTTATCACAAATTCGAGACGTTTCAAATCGCTTCAGAGAATATACTGTAAAGTGAATTGACTGTGTATTTTGTGGGCGAAACATTCTTACTGCTTTACGATTCTCCATCCCTTGGTTACAGAGAAAGGATCTGTGGGCAGACAACTCGAACCAGACACCAGTAGCATTTATTAAACAAGCAGGTCATTAAATATTTACACAGTGCTGTGTATAGTAATGTCTGGTAATGGAGGGAATCCCTCAACTCACAGTAGGACTGAAAACAGAAAACAAAAAATGTACCCATTCTGGAACAAGCATTAATAATCCTTGCATTTTTTTTGGAACGACATTGCACAAAACACTCAACAAAGCTCAAAACTCCTCAACCAAAGATAATGTCAGGATTGCAACCGTTTCACGTCAGTACAGATGCACACTTTCCTTTAAATTCTTTAATGAGATTAATCACTGTGTGGGACGGACACTGATCAGATCTCAGTGAAAGGAGTTGGGATGCGCTTCCATCCCCAAGTTTCCAAGAAGCCTCGGAGTGAATAATGGGAATTTCTTTCGCTGCCATCTCTCTGCTAAGAGTGGGAGTAACACTCACAGCTCCCCAGAGGGTGAAAATCAGCAGCTTGTGTTTTGCGTGAGTTTCTAAATACATTTAAAAAGAAAGGCCACTCCCACGAGGCACTACCGTAGGTGGGAACATCCCTAGATTCTGTGCCACCAACTTGATCTTGGGAGGAGTTTTAGAATGCTCGGGGTTTGACGATGCGCCATGTTTGAATGCCACTGAACAAACATTCCTACTGTTCGTTATTTTAAAAAACGTCTCCAATGACCATCCCTTAATCCAGTCTGCGTGTGGAATAGGACAGGCACTACTGGAGTTGAGAGAAGCATCCTGGTGGGGGGTGTTATTTCGGGGGTCTGTACGCAATCTTTCGACTCTTTAATACGGACCACCGGTGCCTCTTCATGTAATACAACATTGGTATCACGATCAACGAGAACATCAGCATCTGCGAGAGAAGAGAAGAGCTCAGTGTGCGTGTCATCCTGAGCAGTGCAGTCAATGTGGGCTTAATTTAATGGTCCATTCATAGCTTGCTCACTGAAAGGGCTCTAACGTGCAGGCCAGACTCCATCCCCCCCTCAACCTCCCTCAGGATTACCTAGCCAACCCTGACTTGGGATCTACTACCTAAAAAGCAACTTGATTATTTGAACAGAGACCCCCTGGAACGGCTTCTCAGGAGGGCAGGGCACCGGACACAAACAGCTGGACTCTACCATGGGCTGACGACAGGGTGGGTATTCGGGAAAGTGATCAAATAGGCTGAAGAGTCTATGTGAAATGCTCTCAGGATCTAGTGAACACCGCTGATGGCCAGCATCCCCTGGAACTCTGTAAGGTGTATTGAGACATAGGAATGTAACAAATGCTTGACGAAAAATAGACATGTCATGATACTGTATCCTAAAATATTATCTCCTAAAAAAAATCTATCTAATTTGCATTTGAAAGTATCAACACTTTCTACTTCCATCGTCTCCCTAGGTAGTCTGTTCCATATATTTACCAAGATATTTATGTGAAAGGCCCTATGGAAACACAAGGTGTTGGTAAAGGTTGAAGATTAGAAGCTGCCCTTACCTTCAGGCCCATCCTTTTCCTCTGATCGTGCTCAGGCTCGGAAGACCAGCGCAGGAACGTACACACATCTTTAGCAATCTGACTCATGGACGGAGGCGTTCCTAGAGATCAAACACACGACAGAAAAACCATCACATCAGTCCCAGTGTCACAGACCAAACTAGCACACACGTTCATAGATCTCTCACTAACATTGGTTAAGATTTAAAATCTTTTCCTGACTAAAATGAGAAAGTATGAACAAGCTTTGCTTCCCGGTGGCAATGAGGAGCTGCAACAACAATTAGCATTTATGTAGCTCCCCCTCCCACCACCACACAGGGTACCGTCCATGAGCACTGGACAGTGGCAGAGTGCTATGCCGAGCCAGGGGATTTGACATTAGGCATGGTCGAAGAGGAAGGTCTTCTGAAGATGGGGGAGGAAGGGGCAAGGTTAAGGGATAGAGGAAGAGTGTTCCAGAGTTTTGGGGCACAGCGGCTGAAAGTCCTGCCACCGATGGTGAAACAGACAGCACGAGGGACAAGCAGGAGGCCAGAGCCAGTCGAGTGGAGGCAGCAGGTTGTGGGTTGGTGATTAAGCAGTTCGGAGAGGTAGGGAGATGCCAGAGAGCTGATTCCAGGGAATATTCGGGCCTTAGAGCACATTAGGAAAAAGATACCATACGGGCAGTCAAGAAGTCTGGCTTTTGCACTGCATTCCAACAGCATCCATTATTACCTCTGAGCTGTGCTGATGTCCAGGTTTGCCAGACCAAACTCTCGATCATTGAGTCTGTTACACCATGCAGTCACGGCGGGGATCCTGCTCACGTTTCCCCCCACAATAATAATAATAATGCTTGCATTTCATATAGTGCCTTATCACTTCTTTGAAACGTCTGAAAGTGCTTCACAGAATATACTGTAAAGTGAATTGACTGTAATATTCTGTCAGTAGCCAATTGCGCACAGCAGTGTGACACAAACAGTCGTGGATTGAGTGACCACATTATTTTTTTATGTTAGAATGAGACTCACCATCACTGTACTCCAGGATCTCGTCATAGATCGGAGGTGCCATCCCGATGGCCTGACCAGGGAAGTACGGGTTGTAATAAAGACCTTCTCGTAAGCTGATTCCCGCTGGTGGATCGCAGTAACCGGTCAGGAGGGTGAACACGTAATCCTCACCGCCGTGCCTGCAACAGAGAGGGGGGATTGGGGTATGTTTGGCAGTCGGGAAGGCGTGTGGATTCTGTTAGGAGCAGGTTACACGAGGCCCGTACCTGGCATTGGCGATGTAGCTGAGATCGGGGGGAAGAGCTCCGTTGTTGGCCGCGCGGGCAGCCTCGCTGTTGGCATACGGCTTCGGAAAGTAATCTGAGAGCTTTCCAGGGCGGGTAAACATCTCACCGTTTTCATCAGGTCCGTCCACGATCTCATACTGGGGGGGGGGAGAGCAGGGGATGAGAGAACAAAGGATTTTAGCTGTTAGTCGTGCAGTGTGATTTAGTCACTCAGACCGTTCAACTGCAGCCTAACTTTTCAATGCAATCTACCCTTGGTTGTGGTGGGAGCGGGCGGGGGGACGGGGGTGGGAGGGAGGATTGCAGGGTGTCTAACAAGTGCTCTGGAACGTTACCCTGAGTGAGGGGCGCTATATAAATGCAAATTGTTGTTGTTGTAACAGGCCGAATCCCATCACTGTGCATAAAAGCATCCAAAAACGACAGAGCTCCACAATTTCCTTGTGTCTGGAATGGAATATGCACTCTCTCTCTGAGGGACCACCCTTCTTACTGTATGGCACAGGGTGGTAGCTGGGTGCCACTCGTAAACATGCCGAGACGATGCACTGCGTGAAAGGCGCTATATAAACGCAACTTGTTGAGTGGAAAGTATATCTGCCCCAGTCACTGGACCAAATCCTGTTGATGAACCAGGCTGGGCTGTACTGTCATCAACAGGGCCCTGTCTCTAACCTGTGCTGTACCTGAGCTGGCGGATTGCTCACTGACAACTTGGGAGCCTGATAGGGAAGTGTTCCGTTCCTCAGCACCAACATCCCACAGCTTCACCAGCACAAATCTCATCTTGGACGGAAAGACGGACTCACTCACCTCCTCAGCAATAGCCTTGGCCTCCTCCTCGGTATGCGAGACACCCACCAGGTTTCGGAAGGCCAGGTACTCCATACTGTGACAGGCTGAGCACACCTGCTTGTACACCTCGTACCCACGGCGAATGCTGAAAAAACAAGAGCATTAAACGGTCGTCTACTTTGTTCCTTCACCAATGACTGTAAACCCACAGGTTAACAGAGAAATTATAACTAAAGAGGAGCTTGTTCCACTGAGCCTGAGCTGTCACTAGTTCCTCCACTGGAGCCAACTTTACCCTGTGGAGTCCTGTAGCTTAGTGATTGGAGCTCTCAACAACAACAACAAGATTCCATTTATTGAGCGCCTTTCACGTCGGGAGGACGTCCCAAGGCGCTGTACAGTTGGGTCAGGACCCGAGCATTGGGGGGAAATGGTCAGGGTGAGGGGAGGGAAGGGAGGAAGTAGAGTCGAGAGGGGAGCTGAAGGCTGAAGGTCAAAGAGAAAGGTCTTGAGACCGGCCTCGAAGGAGGAAAGGGAGGAAGCGGCGAAGGCACTGGGGGATGGAGTTCCAGAGCCTCGGGGCTGAGAGGCTGAAGGCCCGGCCACCGATGGTAGGGCGGTTGGGGCGGGGGATGTGGAGCAGACCGGAGCCAGAGGGACGGAGGGTACGGGCAGGTAGGTAGGGGGATAGTAGGTTGGAGAAGTAGGAGGGAGCGAGGCCGTGAATGGCCTTGTAGTTGAGGGTGAGGATCTTGAATTCGATCCTCTGGGGGATGGGGAGCAGTGGAGGTGAGCGACGGTGGGAGTGATGTGTTCCCGAAGCCTGGTGCGGGACAGTACACGAGCTGCAGAGTTCTGAATGACCTGCAGCTTGTGGAGGGAGGTGCCGGGAAGGCCGGCAAGGAGAGAGTTCCCATAGTCCAGCCTTCGCCTCACAAGCAAGAGGAACTGGGTTCGATTCTCATGCAGAGCGAAACGTTAGGCAAGTTTCCTCACTCCGCATGCCTCTGTTTACTTAGCAGTGAGTAGGAACCCAGTTGTTAGTCAACTGACGGATCGCTTTTTCGAATCACTTTTCCAGAAGTAATAATCCTTTCAAAAAAATAACAATTGGACCTCTCAATCCAAGACTGTTTGTGGGAAACTGCCGTGCTCAATTGGCTGTCGTGTTTCGCTCATAAAATACACAGTCAACTCACTTCAGGTTATCCTGTGAAACGCTTTGAGATGCCTGGAAGACGTGATAAGGCGCTGTATCAAATGCAAGGATTATTCTTATTATTTTCCCCCTGCGCTCCCTCCAAACCCTTAAGTACGAGTCCCGGACATGTGAGCTCTCCATATCCTCAAGCCAGTAAAACCGCCATATACAGTTACTCAGTCCCAAATTTCAGATGAGTTTGGTCAGATACAACACACGCTCAAATACCAGGGATATTTGGGGAATGCGTTTTATCTTTAGGAGTAATATTACTGGAGAGGCAGAGCATACGTTGAAGCACAAAGCTGTGATACTACTTTATGATGCAGATCAGGATTATTGAAATGCACACACACTGGTCTAAATCCAATCTCCAAGTGCTTTGAGACATTCATCCCACCTCAAAGACTATAATCCCGCCAAAAAAAATAATTTGGTCACTCATTCCACAACTGTTTGTGGGACACTGCTGTGCGCAATTGGTTGCCGGTTTATACAGTCACAACACTTTACAATATATTCTATGAAGCGCTTTGAGATGTCTCAACGTGGCGATAAGGCTCTACATCAAATGCAAGGATTATTATTATTATTATACAAGTGCAAGTCGCTGTAACTGTTCTGTTCTCACCTGGCGTGATCGAGAGAAGACAGCAAGCCATTGTGGCTCCACGGGTAGTTGGGAGGATGCAACTCGAGTTCATCAGCTGTTACAGAGCGATGCAAAGCCAGCGCAACAGCACTGCCACCCACGGCTAGCATGCCCAGCGTGGACAGTGCCACCTTCTTCCCACGCGACAGGCTGGCAAACGACATGTTGACCTGAAAGACAAGTCACTGAGAAAGCCATACATAGCATCATAGAATTTTACAGCAAAGGAGGCAATTCAGCCCATCGTGCCTGTGCCAGGCCTTTGAAAGAGCTACCAACTGGTGCCACTCTCTCACTCTTACCCCTTGCCCTGCACATTTTTCTGTTTTAAGTACCTATCTAATTCCCTTTTGAAAGCTTTTATTGAATCTGCTTCCAGAACCCTGTCAGGCAGTGTATTCCAGAGTTTAACAACTTTCTGGGTAAAAAACATGCTGGGTGATCGCAGTTACATTCAGGAATCAACGCAGTAAAACGTGAGGGGAGGTGGGTGAGGAAACCATGATGATATGGAATTACTTTATTTCATACTGTACTGTGGGGAACTGCCAAGAACAGTACGGATGAAAATTCACACCTCGTGGTACGGACTTTATAGTCCCAAGGAAGGGCTCACACCTAAAAATAACTTGCTTTTTTTCAAGAAGATGCTCCCAAAATGGCATAAACATTCTGTGAGTGCAAAGGAACCTTGTGAATGATCGTCACTGTTGACAGCAAGTCATATTTTCAGTCAACATTTTCTCACACCGAGCAATGGGGAGATTGACATTGCAAGCCTGTCAGTGCCTGGAATAATTAAAGACACAGCGAAGCCTGGTGTTTCCATTCACCCCCAGAATCACTAAATAAAATCTTCTGTTGAAATGTCTGTGCAGCCAAAGTCAGGAGACGTACAATGCGAAACATACACTGTGGCCTCCAACCAGCCCTGTTCCTGTTCAAATCCCATTTGGTTGTTATAAATCCTCAATTACTCGCTTCACCACAAACCATTCCAGGTCCCTGCTGAATTCACCATTTACATTTAAATACAACCTTTCATGTCAGGAGGTCATTCGTTTCAAGACTCTACCACCGCCCCCCAAGTGAACACTCCCAGTTTCTCCAGTCGCTCTCCTCTTAGATCACATTGCCTGAATCTCAGGTATAAGATCTGTTGCCCTCTATTTCACCCTCTCGAAGGCCTGATGTCCTTACTCTGTCTTCTCTCTCCCCCTCGCCATCAAAAACCTCAGGCTCTCAAGTCAGCGGTTTGAGGACATAGACATGTCCTCCAGATGAGAAAGACTCAGCCGAGATTGAGGTAGTACAGGAGGACCCGAGTCAAGATGGGAAAGAGCAGTTCAAGGTTTGTGAAGGGCAATTTCATCCCCGAGAGGAGGGCGCGAGGCTCTGGGCAGTGGGAGGCTGGAGCTGCCTTTCCAACACAACACTGGGGAGACCTGGACCGGACTGTCCGATGGACGGTCGCCTGTCAGTGCCGAGGCATCAGCAGCCCAACGGCCTCCCTCACACTATCCTGGAGATATATTTAGCCATTCACTCTGCACAGCTGTTTGTGGGACCTCACTGCGGGCAAACTGGCTGCCACAAAACAGTCACTACACTTCACAGTGATCCCGATAAGGCGCTGAGCCAACATGTCACAGGGTCCCGGGGATCGTGGAACCGGCGGGTGAGCGAGTGGGTGACAGGCGGCTGCCTCCCGCTTGGCGGCCCGATCCCCGGCCCCGGGCCTCCCCTCCGGCCTCCCCCGACCCCGGGAACCGCAGCCGGTGAGGTGACCTTGACAGGAAGCGACGGCGGTGCTGCGGGCACCGAGTCCCGAAGGGGAGCCGGGAGCGAAGGTGTCGGTGGGGCCGCGTCAGTGTGTGTGTGAGTGTGTGTCCCCGCCCCGGAGTCCCGGGCCTCACCTGGCGGCTGTGCAGGGCTCTGTGCCGGGTCTGAAGGAGAAGCCGCCCGCTCCCCGCAGCCGCTCGCAGCGCCGCCATCTTGAGAGTCCTGCCCCCACTCCCAGCATGCACCGCGTCCGCCGCTGCTCGCCAACTCCCCCCGCACCGCGGCTAACCGGCGCCGGGAGGAGCCGCGTGTCTACATCGGGAGGCAGAGGGCGCCAGGCCTCGGCCAACCGTTCATACACCCGCTCTCCCGCGTACGGGGCAAAGATAACCCCTCCACCTCGCCACAGGGAGGGGATGAGGCGCCGGGAGGTGTCGCAATGGGCGCCGCCATCTTGAGTGTTGCGCCCTCACCCCCAGCGTGCACCGCGCACATCAGCCCTGTGGCCCGGTTTGGGCGGGATCACGCCGCGTTGCGTGGGTTTGGTTGCATTGGGCGTGAAAAATAACAGCTGTGGGCGGGTAGCCTAATATTTAAATTGTTTAATTTAAAACTTTTTTGTGCTTTGAAGACCTTTTTTTTTTACACAGTTTCAAAGCACTTACCTAAAATTGGCCACTTTCGTGTTACCCCAAAGGAGGCAAAATAGCCTGTAATATTTGGGCTACTTTGGGGCTCGTATTGGGTTGACTTTGGGCTACAAATGTGGTTTAATATCCAGCAAACGCTGGTCAGCGCGAGCGGCTGTCACTGTCTGTCACTGAGAGGGTCAGGGTCAGTGTGTGCCGAGATGTGGATGCGACGAAGGAGATATAAGAACATAGGAAATGCTTTTTACACAAAAGAAGGCAAAGGTCCATCCAGTTCGCCTTCCACCATCCTGGCAGTCGTTTGACACCTCGTGTCCGAAACTATACACTGTATCCCGAGATATTATTTCCTAACAGAAATTATCTATTTTGTTCTTGAACAAATTAACACTTTCTGCTTCCACTGTCTCCCGAGGGAGCCTCTTCCGTACATTATTTTGGGTGGAACAATTGCTTGGGGGAGGGAATGAGCCCATTTAAATAACTGGGAACTGCAGCCCTATCTGAGAGCCCCTCCAGCACACACACAGACATATAGAAACACAGATAGATACAGAGAGAGAGAGACACACACACGGGTTGAGTACACGCTGTGGGGTCAAGCATAAACAATTTGCAATTCGGGAGGTATGGCTCATAAACAAATACAAAAATGTATAGCCTGCTACGTAAATATAAAACTCACCAAAATCTGGTCTCCACATCTTTCTAAAGAGACTACAATAATGTTAACCTGTATTTAAATTGTAAATAATGCGATTTTGCATAATTTTTTTGGGGGGGGTTTGCATAATTGTTATTTTTTTCTCTGCATAATTTCCTGCTGTGTATTCCTGTGAAGCGCTTTGAGACATTTTGATCAAAAGCCAAGATAATTATTTATGCTAATTATTATTACTAATAAAAGAGGCACCAATATAACTTTACCATGGTGTTCAGGGCAGGGAGGGAAAGAAGCAACAAAGCCCAAAGTCTAATTGAAAGTTTTTTTATATATTAAGAAACCTGAGCAGAACCTTGGGGAGATGTAGTCCTGTTAGTCCCGCAAGGCTGAATTTTTCCCAGTAGCAGCCATCAGTTCATCGCCTCTATGTGAGCTTAGTCTCCAGCCCACAAGAGCAGGGCTGCCCCTCCCCTCAGCCCTGTCAGCCAGCCAGCCTCCCAGAGCCACAAGTCATCTCCAGCCTCGCCGACAAGCAGATACCCAGAGCCCAGCCAGAGGGTAAATACATACAATCTTCATCACAACACCTAGATTCCCTCTTTCTCTCTCGCTCCCCCTCTCTCAGTGTGAGTGTGAATGCCTCTCTCTCTCTGTGTGACACCCTTTCTCTCGGTCTTCGTCTCTCTTGGTTTCCCTCTCGCTGTCTCACTCACACTCTTGCTTTCTCACTCCCTCTCAGTCTCCTTCCCTCACTCAGTCTGTCTCTTTCTCTCACTTTTGTTCTCTCTCTATCTGTTTGTCTGTCTGTCTCTCACTCTCGTACTCTTGTTCTGTCTGTCTGTTTCTCTCTTTTGGTCTCTCGTCAGGTAAGTTGCTGTTAAAAGAGTTTCTATTCAAGAAAAATTCTCATTTCCTGCCTCCCTCACAGGCTTGGCTTTAAATGGCCGCATAGAATTTTACAGCACAGAAGTAATAACGTTTTGTAAATTCTGTCTGTTTCCGCTCAGTTTCCTTCCGCAGCCTCCATAACATTACACTGGTCAACAATTTTTTCCTACCAACCTAACTGTCTATCTGACGTTCTCTTTCTCAAAACTAAATTGTAACTCCCTAGATTTGATGAAATGGGGCTGTGTTATGGAAAATATTTTTTCTTACTTGTCTGGACTCAGAGAGTCAGTCTCAACTTCTATTTATTTATCCAGAGCCCGTCACTTCTCTGAGTCCTGCCCCGTGGGGATTATCACCAGAGGTAAAAAGAGTCAGTTTTCATTTTTTATACAGTGGTTTGCTAGAATGTGGAACATTTTACCACAAATTTACTGGAAACGGAGCGGAAACCACAAGTTTCCTTTGTACGTCCAGAAATGTACAAAGAAAACTAGATAAGGAAAAGGGAACGTGGTTAGAGTAGAGAGCTCCAGTGGGGGAACACACATCCAATGTGTGCCGTATCTGGGGTTTAATGTGGAGACTCACTCCATTTCGGTCACAAAATATAGAGTCAGTATACTTTAGAGTATATTCTGTGAGGGGCTTTGAGATGTCTCACAATGTGATAAGGCGCTATATCAAATGCAAGGATTATTATTAGAATGTGCACAAAGCCTCTGGTCAGGAGTGAGGGATGTGCACAGATCGTACTCCCTGCGACTAGAAACACAGTGTAATATCGCAGACTGTTAAACATTGACAGGTGCTGGTTGGTGCCCTTGATTTTCTCAGCCATCAAGTTGAAGTTTTAGCCGGTTTTAACTGGTTGGGAATTAGCACTGAGGAGACGCTTTGTTCCACTCCAAAAATAATTAGGAGCAGAAAGTAGAACTTGCAGAATCTTATGTAAACTCTTTTATTTCAGCTACAAAATCAAACAGTCCACCCAAAAACTCTCCAGTCAATTCTCCCTGTTTCCTGCTTTTCTACCTCCTGATCTTCTTTCATTGATCCTCGTCAATTGGTCCTTATTGTCTTAATGAGTATCCAACACAGGAGACGATAATCTGAGGCTCTGTCCGAGTCTCGTCTGACAATCCCATTGTTCTTCTGTTTACAGGACCTCACCCAAAAAACCTGAAGGTCACTCAATGTCAGAGTCCTGTAGCTCAGCGCACTCGCCTTGCAAGCGAGACACCTGGGTTCAATTCCCGGCAGGGCGAAACCTTGGGCAAGTGTCCTTACTCCACACGCCTGATAATAATCCCTCCAAAACAAAACAAAACAATAATAAATTGCTCATTTTCAATCCACGACTGTTTGTGGGACTCTGATATGCGCAATTAGCTGCCGTGTTTTGCCCACAAAATACACGGTCGCTAAACTTGTACAATATATCCTGTGAAGCGCTTTTGGACATCTCAACAACATGATAAGGCGCTGTATCAAATGTAATTTGTTGTTTCAGAGCAGCTGTTCTTCAGTGAGGAGGAGGCGGAGGTGGAGGATGGGGGGGGACGAAGTGGGGGGCGCGGATGGAGAGGCTGGACGTGATGCCTTTGCCTAAGCCCTGGTGCCGGTCATGGTAATGGTGTGTGTGAGCCGGAGGTGAGCAAGCGGCGGAGCCCAGGATGTACTGGGGCAGGGGCTGGAGGAGGCCTCGCTGGTGGGCCTGCCTGCTGGCCGGCTTGGCCCTGCTGCTCTGCCTCCACGCCAGCCTCCGGTGCTGCTCTGGGGGGAGAAGGGGCCGAGGCGTGTCCAGCGTATGTGGTTGCCGGACCTGTGTGGCTCAGCCTGGCACTGACTCCTGGTTTGACGAACGTTTCAACTCAAGTGTGGAGCCGCTGCTGAGCACAAAAAACTCCTGGATCCATCCCGATGCCCTGCACTGGTGGATGGTGAGTGATGCAGGCCTGAGCTGGGCTGTCCTGAGGGCTCAGCACTATTCCAGGATCCTGGTTTCCCCGAAAATATTGTGGAATCCTGTAGCTCAGTGTTTGCAGCACTCGGCTCGCAAGCGAGAGGACCTGGGTTCGATTCCCGGGCAGGGCGAAAAGTTGGGCAAGTTTCCTTACTCCACACACCTCTGTTTACCAGCAGTAAGTAGGAACCTGTTTGTTAGTCGATTGGTGGATCGCTTTTCGAGGGTAATAATCCCTTTAAAACATTTTTTTATCAGTCAATCCACGACTGTTTGTGGGAGGGACGCTGCTGTGCGCAAATGGCTGCTGCCTTTCGCCCACAAGATATACAATCAATTCAATTTACAATGTATTCTGTGACGCTCTTTGAGACTCAACAATGTGATAAGGCGCTGTATCAAATGCCGGGATTATTATTATTATTATCACTGCGGTTTCCTGAGACCCTGAGGTCTCTCTCACTGTTGCTGTTGGCAGAGACTGCAGTCTGGCCGGACTACGGTTGTCAAAGTCACTGAGTGGTTGCTGAAGGCGGGGGCGACTACAAACCCGTACCAAGGCCCCCCCCAGCCCTCCCGCTGCCGCAGCTGCTCCGTGGTTGGGAATTCGGGAAATCTCCGAGGTTCGGAGTACGGGAAGTTGATCGATTCGCATGACTTTGTCCTGAGGTGAGTGTGTCCACGTGTAAGTCAGTCTCATAACAGCTCACAGGCAACAACAACATCATAATTACCCTTAAATATGTCACGCCTGTCATGTGGGAAGGACGTCCCAAGGCGCTGACACCAGTAAACACAGCATCAGACACCGGTTGGTCACGGCCAATCCAGAGAGTTCTCATTCCCAGCGGATATCATGCAACTCAGTCTCTAACCCTGACCTGTGAGTGTGGATGCACAGTATAGAGGGAGGAGGGTCAATGTTGGTATGAAGGATCAGAATGAGTGTGTGGCTGATGGCAGGTGACCTTTGTGCCTAGGATGAACCGTGCGGCGATCGCTGGGTTCGAGCCGGACGTGGGCACGAGGACCACCCACCACTTCATGTACCCAGAGAGCGCCCGTGACCTGCAGCCCCATGTCTACCTGGTGCTCGTCCCCTTCAAACTACTCGACCTGATGTGGCTCAGCAGTGCCTTGTCCTCAGGGCACATCAATGTGTGAGTCTCTGTCACACACTGGGGGGGATGACATGGTGGGATTCAGCGAAGGGGTGATGGGGTTTGTGGGTTCAGAGATGGTGAGGGTTGAGGAAGGTGCGTGTGGAGGGTAATGGGGTGAGAGATGGGGAGGGTGGAGCCAGGGGGTGCAATTGGGGTATTGGGGCGGGGGAGCAGTTGAACAAAGGGAGAGCTTCACTTTCACATCTGCCTTTTCTTCCCCAACAGAACCTACACCAGAGTCAAGCGATACATTAAAGCCGATAGAGACAAGGTGAGATCTTGACAGCTGTAATACCACATCCACATGTGCACACGGAGACACAAACACACGTCATACGAGCTGTGACATCGCATTGCTCTCCCCCGCCCCGCCCCGGCCCCCGCCTGGAGCATCAGCCCAGGCTGTGAGCTGTGACTCTCTAACCCCGACAATGTTTCTCCTCAACACCAGGTGCTCGTCATCCACCCAGAATTCTTCAAGTACGTCCACGAGAATTGGACAGAGCGACACGGCCGGTATCCGTCCACAGGCCTCCTGACTCTGGTCTTCGCTCTTCACCTCTGTGACCAGGTGAGAATGTTACCTGGTCCAGGCCATCGATGCCCCCCCTTCCCCCCCCACCCCTAAGTGCTGGCTGGCGGGGGTTGGGGACAGCTCATTGGCCTCCGGTGGGTTTCCGTACCCACAATATCCGTATCAATGCGGAGAATTCCGCGGGTTTCTCTAACCTCCCTCTAATCCTCCGCCGGTGTCTCCGCTCCCAGGTCTCGGTGTTCGGCTACGGGGCGGACATCCGCGGTAACTGGCACCATTACTGGGAGAAGAACCGGTATGCGGGAGCGTTCCGGGCAACGGGAGTGCACCACGCCGGCTTCGAGAGGCAGGTCATCACCCAGCTGGCCATTGGCGGCAAAATCCGTCTCTACCCCGGCCAATAGCCAGTCACCTGAGCCGAGTCCCCACACACCCACACCCACCCCCGGCTCCATCTTTTAACTCTACAAAAGACAGCACGGAATCGTGGAGAATTCTTTCAGCTCGTCCAAACCCGGACACTGTTTTTTCTGCAATTTTCTTACAATTAACCGGCTTCACAAATCAAGGCCTGTGTCGGGAGATTTCCACAATCCCACCTCAGGTTAAATTTTGGAGCAAATCAGTCTCTGAGGCGGGACCTGACACTCAAGACAGGGGAAATTTCACAGCAGAGGAGGCCATTCACCCACCATGTCCGTGCTGCTCTGAGAAACAACCATCGTTCAGTCCCTTTCCCTGCCCGACTGGAGCAGCTGTGTGTGTGTGAAGTGGTGCGACTATGTTTTGTGGAGTGAGTGACCAATTTTATTTGGGGGATTGACGGCCAGGACACCAGGAGACAGAAACTCCCTTCACGTTTCCAATAGTGCCCTGGGATCTTTAACGCCCACCAAGACTGCCAGACAGTCGTCTCACGCGAAGAATAGCGTCTCCAACAATAACAACAACTTGCAATTACACAGTGGTGAGGGTTAGATGCCACACTGGGGGCTGAGAACAACTATCACAACAACAAATGACATTTGTATAGTGCCTTTCACGTTGGAGGACATCCCAAGGCCCGACTATAGGCACAGTTCAAGATGTAGATTTCAGATGAGATATGAAGATAGAGAGGGTGTGATTGCTTGACCAGAGCTGCATTGCAGTCAGCCTGGACTGCGTGAGATAACAACAACAACAACAAGAAGATTCCACTTATTGAGCGCCTTTCACGTCGGGAGGACGTCCCAAGGCGCTGTACAGTTGGGTCAGGTAACATAAGGTTAGATAACATAAGAACATAAGAAATAGGAGCAGGAGAAGGCCATTTGGCCCCTCGAGCCTGTGCCCTACTAATTAATAAGATCATGGCTGATTTTCTAACGTAATTACATTTACCCGCCCTGTCCCCATATCCCTTAATCCCTTTAGTTTTTAAAAATCTATTGATCTCAGTCTTGAATATGTTCAATGAATGACTGAGCATCCACAGCCTCTGGGGTAGAGAATTCCATCAATTCACTGGCCTCTGAGTGAAGAAATGTTTTCTCAACTCAGTTCTAAAGGGCTGACCTTTAATCCTGAAACTATGACCCGTAATTTAGGAGAGAAACTAGCAATAAAGCAACAATAAGTGCAATACCTGGGCTCACGCGACTCTTTACACACGTCTAAGCTGCTGCACTCACACCTCACCACCAGACGGTAGCACTGAACCTGACGGAGCACAGGCTGTTCACATATTGATGGGAAGAGAAGCAACACTTTGCCGCTCAGTGACCGAGTTACGTTATTACTGTCCTGTCTCAGCGTAAGAACAAAGGGGATGTTTTTGCTGTGATTAGAATGACTCGAGTAGAATAATAATAATAAACCTTGCCTTTGATATAGCTCCTCATCATGTCATTGGGACACCTCAAAACGCTTCACAGAACACACAGTAAAGTGTAGTGACCTTAGATTTTGTGGGAGATATGCGACACCCAATTGTGAACAGCAGGGTCCCACAAACAGTCGTGAGTGACCAAACTGTATATATTTTTGAGGGATCATTACCCCCGGAAAAGCAATCCGCCAATCGACTAACAACCAGGTTCCTACTTACTGCTCGGTAAACAGGTGAGTGGAGTAAGGAAACTTGCCAGAGACTTCGTGAAGCAAGTAAAGAGGACACAGAAACTTCCCCATTATCCTTTAATTCAAGGCTGCAGCAATCACTACAAAGAAAACAAAAACCTCTTACTATAAACCTTATAATACAGAATAAAGCAAAAAAAAAGGCGAGAGATCAACTCTCCAACCATCCTGATGATCGGACAGAAAGTATCAGCGTGTGAGAGAGAGAGAGCGACAAGGCATGGTCAGGGGGGGCACAAGCCCTCCATCTGCCAGCTGCCAACTCCAACACAGCAGCACGGGCCCAGGACCCCCCCCCACCGAAAGCCCAGCAAGGAAGCGGTTCAGGGACAGCCCCTCTCGCCCTCCTGGCAATTGCTGGGATTTGCAGGTGGTGGAGATCCCTGACCATGTTGGCCCAAATACAGCGATGGGGGGGAAACGCATAGATTTTGGGGGCATTTAAAAGGGAAATAGACAGAAATGGAGGAAGAGTATCAGAGGAGGGGACAAGGAAAGGGTTGGGGATTGGGATGAATGGTTTCAATGGAGAAGCGACGGCAACGGGAGCCGGGCGGGGGGGTTCTCGCCCAGTGCTTGGGGTGGGGGGGAGAGAGGGTCACCCACTGCTCGGTGGAGAGGAATAGGGCTTAGGGACGGTTCACCCTGAGTAACATTGACAGACATGAGGAAGGAAACTTTAAACAGTGACATCCTGGGATTCCCCACAGACAGCACGGAAATGTCTCAAGAGAAAGACAACAAACACTGTTGAGCATTAATTAACTTTTCTATCAATGTGTGTGTCGTGTGACCGAAGGAAAGAGGCAAAACAACGATCGATTTTCAAAAGTCAAAAATCATCTCACGACAGCATAAAGCATGACCCCCCCCCCCGCCCTGCAAATACACGCTCCTCTTTAAAGTGCACTGAGAGTGATTTGTTACGTAAAAATACTCTTGTGTTTTATATTTTTTTCTTTGTGCTCATCAAACTGAGAGACATCAGTGTATCAGCCTGGGTTAGAGACACAGTAAAGCTCCCTCTACACTGTGCGTCCACACTCCCAGGTCAGGGTTAGAGACACAGTAACGCTCCCTCTACACTGTGCGTCCACACTCCCAGGTCAGGGTTAGAGACACAGTAACGCTCCCTCTACACTGTGCGTCCACACTCCCAGGTCAGGGTTAGAGACACAGTAAAGCTCCCTCTACACTGTGTGTCCACACTCCCAGGTCAGGGTTAGAGACACAGTAAAGCTCCTCTACACTGTGCGTCCACACTCCCAGGTCAGGGTTAGAGACACAGTAAAGCTCCTCTACACTGTGTGTCCACACTCCCAGGTCAGGGTTAGAGACACAGTAACGCTCCCTCTACACTGTGTGTCCACACTCCCAGGTCAGGGTTAGAGACACAGTAACGCTCCCTCTACACTGTGTGTCCACACTCCCAGGTCAGGGTTAGAGACACAGTGAAGCTCCTCTACACTGTGTGTCCACACTCCCAGGTCAGGGTTAGAGACACAGTAAAGCTCCTCTACACTGTGGGTCCACACTCCCAGGTCAGAGTTAGAGACACAGTAACGCTCCCTCTACACTGTGTGTCCACACTCCCAGGTCAGGGTTAGAGACACAGTAACGCTCCCTCTACACTGTGGGTCCACACTCCCAGGTCAGAGTTAGAGACACAGTAACGCTCCCTCTACACTCGTCTTATTCATACCCTCAGAAGAGCGCCCTCTGCTGTACCAGTGGGACATTGCCCCTGTGGTCTCTGTGTGACTGAATGGTGGTCACCGTGACTGCACTTTATCCCCAACTCAATCTGCACAGGAGAGAGAGAGTCTCCGTTATTCACGGCCGGTGTGAGGGGAGAGGACTGAGCTCACGCCTGAGTCACTGCTTCCCATGAATCACACTGGTCATTGCTTTACAGTCCCAGCGCCACACACAGGGTATGGTTGGGGGCGGGTGGGGGGGTTTACTGTAAGCGCTGCCTCGTCTCACCTCAGCGGGGGCATTGGCTGTGGATCAAACCCCCTCCCCTCACAGTGCTGGTGCCTCAAGGTCCCTGGGCACCCGTTAATGGGGGATTATTGGGAGGGAGGAGGGTAACTATTATGGTTGGGGAGGGGGTGGGGGAGGGGTCTGATACCCCCCGACCTCACCCCAAATCTGCTTGTAAATGTGTGAAATTGGGACAGACACCAAACTGAAGCCAGTTTGACCTCAGAGCCCCCCCTTTCCCAGCAAGGTGTGGGAGTGACTGAAACCCCCTGGGAGGGTGGGTGGGGTGAATTATTGCTGGGCATCAACCCTCACCCAACACACACAGACGGTGCTGGTGGGGGCAGTTATCGGCAATAATTGGGAGGAGGGTGAAGAGGGGGGTAATTATTAATGTTATGGAGTGGAGGGGACTATTACTTGTTTCTTTCCCCCCACCTCATCCCCAAAAAAACTGCTTGTAAATGTGTGAAACAATGTGCCCTCTGCCCCCCCCACCCCACAGCTTCTCCCTCCCCCCCACCTCCCCTTCTCCCCACTACCACAGCTGTGGGGCCGAGCGGTCGTTGCTAGATGTCTTCCTGAGGCTGACGCCGCGGCGGATCATGGAGAGCATGTCCCCGGGTCCAGGGGACGCTGGCGGAGGAGGTGAGGCCTGGGCCTGGGCCTGGGATAACACCTCGGGCTCGCGTACGGCCACGGCCGCCTCAGTCCTGCCGGGGCCCGGGTGCGGTGGGTGAGGGCCAAGGCCTAGTCCGTTCCCTGCCGGTGCCGCTGCTGCGCTCCGGGTGCCGCTTTCCTGCAGGTCTGGAGCCGAGCGCTGCAGTGTACCGAATGGCTGCCCGTGTACCCCAGGCCCAGGCTCCAGCCCTGCGCTCAGGCCCAGGCCCAGGCTGTGAGTGGAGCCGCACAACCCCGGTTTCCTGTAGGCCAGGCCGGGGCGCGGGGCCTGCTGGCTCATGCACTCTTTGCTGCCCGTGCAGGAGGTGGCGGGCCTGGGGCAGGCCTGAGCCTGGGCCTCGGGCGGGCTCGGCGCTGGCACCACAGGCGTCCGGATGGGGATGGGCATGCCACTGAGCGTGCCCCGGCGGAAGGTGGGCTTGCGGCGGATGGTGGCCACGTGCGGAGCCCCCGGCGGCTCGGGCTCCAGGAGGCTGACGGTGGAGGTCGGGCGCCGCTCCTGCAGCAGCCGCCGCAGGTTGTGGCTCAGATCGCTGTTCCGCGGGATTGTGGAGGATCTGTCAAACTCCATCAGCAGTGAGTGCGGCAGCTCCTGGTCACCGTGTAGTGACACACTGTCATAGTCTGGCACTGCGGGCACAGGGCAGAGAGAGAGAGAGAGTGTGAGTGAGTGAAAGGGTGTGTCAATGTGAGGGAGTGTGAATGAGTGTGAGTGTGTGTGTTTGTGTCAGTGAGTGAAAGTGTGTGTCAGTGTGAGAGAGTATGAGTGGGTGAAAGTGTGTGTGAGGTTGTGTGCGTGTTAGAGGGGGAGAGAGAGAGAGTGTTTCAGATGGAGAAGCTGACAGATATAGAGAGAGCATTAAACACACAGTACATATCACATAATGACTGGCAAGTGTATGCAGTGGAAGGCTCCACAGCTGTCACTGAGCTGGGAGTGTGGACACACAGTGTAGAGGGAGCTTTACTGTGTCTCTAACCAATAGAGTAGTGATAATGGGGATTTCGATTATCCTAACATAGACCGGGAAACACACAGTGTAAAGGGCAAGGAAGGGGAGGAATTCCTGAAATATATGCAGGAGAACTTTCTGGATCAGCATGTTTCCAGCCCAACGAGGAAGGAAGCAGAGCTGGATTTAGTTCTGGGAAATGAAGTGGGGCACGAGGAGCAGGTTTCAGTAGGAGAGCATCTGGACAATAGTGATCACAATATCATGAGGTTTAGAATAGTTATGGAAAAGGACAACCAATCAATCAAAGGTACAGACCCTCAACTGGAAGCGGACTAATTTCAGTGAGCTATAAATAGACCTGACCAAGATAGATTGGAAAGAAAGATTGGCAGGTAAGACAGCAACCGAACAATGGGAAGCCTTCAAGGAGGAGATAGTTCGGGGACAGAGCAAATACAACAACAACAACATTTCATTTATAGAGCGCCTTTCACGTCGGGAGGACGTCCCAAGGCGCTGGACAGTTGGGTCAGGACCCGACCATGGGGGAAATGGTCAGGGTGAGGGGAGGGAAGGGAGGGAGCGAGGAAGGGGTAGAGAGTCGAGAGGGAAGCTGAAGGCACGGTTGAAGAGAAAGGTCTTGAGACCGGCCTTGAAGGAGGAAAGGGAGGAGGCGGCGAAGGCACTGGGGGAAAAGGAAAGTTCCAGAGCCTGGGGGCTGAAGGCCCGGCCACCGATGGTAGGGCGGTTGGGGCGGGGGATGTGGAGCAGACCGGAGCCAGAGGAACGGAGGGTACGGGCAGGTAAGTAGGGGAATAGCAGGTCGGAGAGGTAGGAGGGAGCGAGGCCGTGAAGGTGAGGATGAGGATCTTGAATTCGATCCTCTGGGGGATGGGGAGCCAGTGGAGGCGAGCGAGGGTGAGGGTGGGAGTGATGTGGGCGCGAAGCCTGGTGCGGGACAGTACACGAGCTGCAGAGTTCTGAATGACCTGCAGTGTGGAGGGAGGGCCGGGAAGGCCGGCGAGGAGAGAGTTCCCATAGTCCAGCCTTGAGGTGATAAAGGCGTGGACCAGAGTTTCAGCCGCGTGAGAGGTGAGGTAGTGCCGTAGTCTGGCGATGTTTCGGAGGTGGTGGAAGGCGGTGCCAGTTGTTGCGCGGACATGAGGGAGAAAGGACAGCTCAGGGTCGAACAGAACACCGAGGTTCCTGATGGCTTTGAGAGGTGGAGAGTGCAGCCTTGGATGCTGATGCTGTCAGCGCCTGAGGTGCGGAGGCGCTGACGTGAGCCAATCAGGAGGGCCTCAGTTTTGCGCACGTTGAGCTGAAGAAAGTTGTCTCTCGTCCAGGACTCGATGTCGGACAGACAGCTGTCAGGACATCGGTGGTCGTGGAGTTGAGGGTAGAGGAGGAAAGGTAGAGTTGGGTGTCATCCGCATACATGTGGAAGTTAACCCCATGTCTGCGGATGATGTCACCACAGGGGGAGCATATAGAGGGTGAAGAGGAGGGGACCGAGGACAGAGCCCTGAGGGACACCGCACGAGACAGTGCGGGGGGTGGAGGAAAAGCCGTTTGTGGAGACAAAGTGAAGACGGTGGGAGAGGTACGACCTAAACCACTCAAGGACAGGGCCTTGAAGGTTGAGGTGGGAGGACAAGCGGTGGAGGAGGATAGCATGGTCGACCGTATCGAATGCTGCCGATAGGTCGAGGAGGACGAGGAGGCAGAGGGAGCCCTGGTCGCAGATGGTCAGGATGTCATTGGTGACCTTGACCAGGGCAGTTTCTGTGCTATGGGCAGCACGGAAACCCGACTGAAGGGGTTCGAATAATGAATGGGTGGAGAGGAAAGAGCGCAGCTGGGAGGCGACAACTCTTTCAAGGACCTTGGACAGGAAGGGGAGGTTGGAGATGGGCCGGTAGCTTGATAGCTGCGACGCATCAAGGGAGGGTTTTTTCAAAGTGGGAGTGATGATGGCAGTTTTTAGGGGAATGGGAACAGAGCCAAAGGAGAGGGACAGGTTGACGATGTCTGTGATAAGTGGGGCAAGGAGGTGGAGCTGGGAGATAAGGAGTGGGGATGGGGTCAAGGGAGCAGGTGGTGGGTTTCAGGGACAGGATGAGTTTGGTGACAGAGGGTGGGGAAACGGGTTCGAAGGTGTGTAGGGGAGGATGGGTAGGAGTCGGAGTGTGGGAGGGAAGGGGTGGGTGGTGGGTGGAAGTTGGAGGGGGAGTGACCGCGGAGCGGATTCCCTTGATTTTGGATTCAAGGAAATCCAGCATCTCCTCGCAGTGAAGGTTGGAGGAGATGACCTGCGCGGGGTGGCGGGGGCGACGGAGGAGTCGGGATGTGGTAGAAAACAGAAGCCTGGGGTTGTTCTTCGCCTCCAGGATTATCCTGGAGTAGAAGGACGACTTGGCCGAGGCTAGAGTGGAGCGGTAGATTTTGAGGAGGTCCAGCCAGATTTGTCGGTGGACCGTTAGGCCAGATTTGAGGCAGGTGCGTTCAGCGGCCCGCACCTGGCTCTTCAGTGAGCGGAGGTGGGTGGTGAACCAGGGGGAGGAGCGAGAGTAGGAGACAGTATGGGAGGTGATGGGGGCAAGAGTGTCGAGTGTGGAGGAGAGGGTGTTGTGGAGGAGGGTGAGAGCAGAAGAGGGGTCAGTGAGGGTTGAAGGCCAGAGGGAGAGGAGTTCAGAGGACTCCAAGGCAGCGGTTAGGGATTGTGGGGGTAACTTCTTCCAGGGCGGTAGAAGATGGTGGTGGGTCTGGTGGAGGTGGGGAGGGGGGTGGAGGTGGTGAAGGAGATGAAGTGGTGATCGGAGACGGCCTTGTCGGTAATGGTGACATCCGGCCACAGACACTGAGGCCCCGGGTGATCACCAAGTCGAGTGGGTGGCCGTGAGTATGAGAGGCGGAGTTGATGTAGAGACAGAGGTTGAGCGAGGAGAGCAGGGAGGAGAAGTCCGAGGAGATGGAACAGGAGGGGGTGAAGTGCAGGTTGAAGTCACCCAGGATGATGAGGCGATCAGAGCAGAGGCAGAGAGATGTTAGTAGGGTAGAAATATCGGAGATGAAGGTGGGAGAGGTTTTAGGGGCCGGTAGAGGAGGAGGATTTTGAGTGAGAGGAAGGAGGGGTGGGAGAGGGTGAGGTGCTCAAAAGAGGGGAAAGAGCCAGAGGAGTAGGGGGATAGGGCAAGTGGGATAAGGGCTACACCACCGCCACGGCGGTTGGGGCGAGGGATGTGGTGGGAGGTGTAGCCGGGTGATGTGGCCTCCGTGAGGGGGAAGGTGTTGCCTGGGGTGAGCCAGGTTTCCGTTAAGGCCATAATGTCAACGCTCTCATCAAGGATGAGATCATTGATGACCAGAGCCTTGTTACAGAGGGAGCGGACGTTTTGCAGTCCGATGTGGAGGGAGCAGTTGGCAGAAGGGTGTGTGGGGAGGGAGGGGGGTCCAGGTTGTGTGGCAGGGGTGGGGGGAATGGGGATGAGGGAGGAGAGGTTGGCTCCCCAGGTCTGTGTCCGGGGTGGCTGGCGAGTGTGGTGGGGAATGGGGCAGTCGGTGTGGCTGCTGCTGGACAGCCAACGCCGAGTGCCACGGTGAGCCCGGCGGAGGATTCCCAGACTGGAGCAGAGGGAGGTTGTGGGAGGGTCAAGTGGGGATAGAAGGCGAGAGGGACGGAGAGAGAGGAGGACAGAGCGGGAGAGATGTAGAGCGTGAAGGATTTGGGGGGAGAGGAGGGGGGAGGGAGGGAGGGGGTGAGGGGGTGAGGGTCAGAGCGGCAGCCATAGTGCGCACGCGGGTACATTCCCACAAAGGGAAAGGTAGGACAGTCAAACCTCCCTGGATGACTAAGGAAACTAATAAAACAGGAAAAGGAGGCTTATGACAAATGTCAGGTCCAAACACACAGGATAATCAAATAGAATATAGGAAGTACAGAGGAGAAGTGAAAATGGAAATAAGAGGGCGAAGAGATTGTACGAGAAAAGATTAGCAGGAAACATAAAAGGGAACCCTAAGGTATTTTATAAATATATCAAGAGTAAAAGGTTAGTCAAAGGTAGAGTGGGTCCAATTAGGGACCCAAATGGAAATCTTGGTGCTGAGGCAGAGGGCATGGGTGATGTACTAAATAAATACTTGCAACTGTTTTCACAAAAGAAGACGATGCAAGCAATGCCACAATATCGCAGGCGTATGAATAGAAATTGGATATGATAAAAATCAACAGGAGAGGAGGTACCAAAATGGCTGTCGGTGCTCAACATAGATAAGTCACCTGGTCCGGATGCGATGCATCCAAGGTTATTGAGGGAGCAAGGGTGGAAAGAGCGGAGATTCTGGCCACAATCTTTCAATTCTCTTTGGACACTGGAGTGGTGCCAGAGGACTGGAAAGTTGCAAATGTGACTCCCCTGTACAAAAAGGGGCAGAAAGATAAACCTGAGAACTACAGCCAATCAGCCTAACATCCATAATAGGGAAACTTCTGGAGACTATAATCCGGGACAATATAAATTCTCACTTAGAAAAATATGGTTTAATAAAGGACAGTCAACACGGATTTGTTAAAGGCAGATCGTGTCTGACAAACCTAATAGAATGTTTTGATGAAGTGACTGAGAGGGTGGATGAAGGTAGTGCAGTAGACGTAGTTTATCTAGATTTCCAAAAGGCATTTGACAAAGTGCCACATAAGAGACTTATAAACAAAATAGAAGCCCACGGTATTAAAGGCAACATGGATCCAAAACTGGTGAGGAGTCAGAAAGCAGAGAGTGGTAGTAAGCGGTTGCTTTTCTGGGAGGTGCGTAGTGGTGTCCCTCAGGGGTCGGTTTTGGGACCACTGCTCTTTCTGATCTATATTAATATCTGGACTGGGTATAGGGAGCGCAATTTACAAATTTTCAGACGATACTAAGGTGGGAAAAGTAGTTAATGGTGAGGAGGATAGCACCAGACTCCCAAGGGGACTTAGACAGATTGGTAAAATGGGCAGAAACGTGGCATATAAGATTTAATGTGGAGAAACGCAAAGTGTTGCATTTTGGTGGGAAGAATGAGGAGAGGCAATATAAGCTGATGGTACAATCTTAAAGGGGGCAAATGCACAGAGAGACCTGGGGGTCCACATAAGCAAATCTCTGAAGGTGGCAGGACAGGAAGATAAAGCTGTTAAAAACCAAACGGGATACCAGGTTTTATAAATAGGGGCATAGAATTCAAAAGTCAGGAGGTTATGTTGAATATTTATAAAATGCTGTTAGGTCTCAGTTGGAGACTGCGCTCAGTTCTCGGCACCGCACTTTAGGAAAGATGTTCGGGCATTGGAGAGGGTGCAAAGGAGGTTTACCAGGATGGTACCCGGAATGAAGGATCTTAGTTATGAGGAGAGGTTTGCGAAACTAGGATTATTCTCCCGAGAGCAGAGAAGATTAAGAGAGGATTCAATAGAGGTTTTCAAGATCATGAGAGGATTTGATAGGTTGAACCGGAAATAACTGTTTCCGCTGTCATGTGGGTCAGTAACCCGAGGACACCAATTTAAGATAGTTGTTAAAAGAAACAGAGGGGAGGTTAGGAAATATCACCCAGCGAGGTGTTGGGATCTGGAATGCATTACCTGAAAGGGTAGTGGAAGCCGATTCAATAACAACTTTTAAGAGAGAAGTAGATGGGTATTTGGGGAGGACGGGATCGCAGGGCTATGGAGAGAAAGCGGCCGGTGGGATTGAGTTGGAAGCTCTTTTTGGAGCTGGCGCAGACGCGATGGGCCGAATGGCCTCTTTCTGTGCTGG
The DNA here is from genome assembly GCF_018977255.1 of Callorhinchus milii. Classification (NCBI taxonomy): domain Eukaryota; kingdom Metazoa; phylum Chordata; class Chondrichthyes; order Chimaeriformes; family Callorhinchidae; genus Callorhinchus; species Callorhinchus milii. The sequence continues at coordinate 842,898 of NW_024704759.1, forward strand.
ATGATATGGTTCTATGATAACCAATATTATGGCTGACCTGGGAATATGGACGAACAGGGTACAAAGGGAGCTTTACTCTGACTCTAACCCATGCAGTGTGGATGGGAGTGACCTGGGAATGTGGATTGAACATCTGTCTATTTCCATCATCTATTTACATTGAGCACTAACACTTTGACGATCAATAATTTTTAAAGAGAAACTCACCGACGAGGCTTTGGTCCCTCTTTGTAGCTGTAAAACAATAAGAGCAAATTCACACAAGATACAGTGTCTGTGCTGGTGCTCGATCCCCCACTGGAGTTCTCCACTCTAACCCCATTCCCTGCTCTCTCCCCATCGTGTCTGTGCTGGGGCTCGCTCCCCCACTGGAGCTCGCGACTCTACCCCATTCCCTGCTCTCTCCCCATCGTGTCTGTGCTGGAGCTCACTCCCCCACTGGAGCTCTCGACTCTAACCCCGTTCCCTGCTCTCTCCCCATCGTGTCTGTGTTGGGGCTCACTCCCCCACTGGAGCTCTCCACTCTAACCCCATTCCCTGCACATTGTGTCTGTGCTGGTGTTCACTCCACTGCACTGAGCACGTTTGTGCTGACACTCCCCCACCCACCCCCACCGCCCCTGGCTGGCTGCCGCACCTTGTGAGGGGATGGTGTCCTCGGAACAGGAGGGGGTGGTGGTCTGCGTGCTGTAGCCGCTCGAGCAGTGCAGTGAGTCCCGGCTGCTTCTCTGTACGTCCAGCGTGAAGCCCTGACCCAGGGCCAAGGCCAGTTGCTCCCGGGCTGTGACATCCCCGGCCTGTCACAGAGAGAGATTATAATAATAATAATCATCATCCTCACATTTGATACAATGCCTTTTCTCATCGTTGACACGTCTCAATGTGCTTCACGGAATATACTGTAAATTGTAGTGACTGTATTTTGTGGGCAAAAAACAGCAGCCAATTGCACACAGCAACATCCCATAAACAGTTGTGGAATGAGTGACCAAATTATTATTTTTCTATATTATTAATTATTTATTTTGAAGGGATTATTACCCCCAGAAAAGATGTCTGCCAATAGGTGAACAACCGTGTACCTTGCCGGGGGCTGACGAGGAGCCTGATCTCTGTGTCCTAGCACCATGGGGGTCGGTGGGGGTGGGGGGGCCATTCTCGCCGTTTCTCCGGTGCCTGGCACCGTCCATGTGGGGGGGGTTCCCGGCTAGTCCTGACTCCCCCACTTTCAGCTTACCCCAGTCCTGCTTCAGAAAGAAAAAAAACTCCCCTGAAACTCATCAGCCGTTTGCTCCATATCAGTTTTTAATCTTTTTAAGAAAATCTATTGCACAAGAAATCAATCACCAAACCCCCAACCCCTTCCTCCTCCCCCCCCATCCCCGCATTCCCAACAGACTAAACCCATCCCATCAATTAGATCTAGATTTGAAGCCAAGGCTTGAAATTCCAGGACTCACACACACACTAACAACCATACACTGGGCCGGGAGCTCCGCGAGGGGCCCACTGGGCCGGGAGCTCCGCGAGGGGCCCACTGGGCCGGGAGCTCCGCGAGGGGCCCACTGGGCCGTTAGCTCCGCGAGGGGCCCACTGGGCCGGGAGCTCCGCGAGGGGCCCACTGGGCCGGGAGCTCCGCGAGGGGCCCACTGGGCCGGGAGCTCCGCGAGGGGCCCGTTGGGCCGGGAGCTCCGCGAGGGGCCCGCTGGGTCGGGAGCTCCGCGAGGGGCCCGCTGGGCCGGGAGCTCCGCGAGGGGCCCACTGGGCTAAAAATAAATGGATTATTAATTCCGTGATTATCAGGGCTGTCAGAGAGACAGTGGGGAAACGGAAAAGGGCGAAAGAGTGAGAAAGAGAGAGCGAAGGGGTTAGACAGTGTATATTGTAGATAAACCCAGCAGCCAATCTGCTCACAGCAACGTTCCACAAACAGCTATGAAGTGAGGGACCAGTTTTATCTGAGGGATTGTTGGCCAGGAGACCAGGAGAGAGAAACTCTATTCCCCTTTTCCAACGACGTCCAACCAAACAGGGCACAGGCGAGAGTTTGGTTTAACATCTGATCTGAAGCCAATGTGGAGCTCTCTCCCCCCAGCGCTGCACCCACAACTTCCTGACACTGAGCATGGGTGCGAGCGGCTGAGCTGAGGGTCCACCGGCCACCGCCAGCTGCACCCCGCCACCCCACACCCGGTGATTTCAAGATCCTCTCGTTCGTTTTCAAACCCCTTCACGCTGCCACCTCTCTGACCTGCTCACCCCCCAATCCACCACCCGCTACTTCCGCTCGACTGGCTCCGGCCTCCTGCATGTCCCCCATGCACTCCATTTCACCATTGGTGGCCCCACTTTAAGCCACTGGACTGCAAAACTCTCTGCCTCTATCCCGCCTGGCCCTTTCCCTCCCCGTCTTCAGATAGCAGCTGAAGACCTCCCTCATCGACCGCCTGCCCACTGTCACCTCCCCACTCTGGCTGGCTCAGCGTCAGGCTCCGTTGCTGTCAAGCGCTCTGGGACGCTGCCCTGCGTGAGGGGGCGCTATGTAAATGTACGTTGTTGTTGTGAGGGCCGTTGGCATCACCTGGCTGGGCACGGCCCACGGCCCCCCGGTGGAGGTGGAGCTGGAGCCCAGGGAGGTGGGGGAGCCACAGTCACTGACACACCGGCAGGTCTCCGAGCACTCAGACGATCCTGAGCTGGTGGATTTCTGCAGGTCAGGCCAGCAATGGGAGGGTTGTGGGGGGGAGGGGGGCACGAGGAGGGAAAGAGAGGGGGAGAGAGGCAGTAGGGGAAGGGAAGAGACAGGAGAGGAGAGGAAGAGATAAGAGAGGGAGAAAAGATCAGAGGAAGGAGCAGAGGAAAAAAAATGAGGTTGTAAGAAAAGATAAGACAAAGATTAGAAATCGTTAGCTTGAAAACTTCTCATTAAACTTTCCTAAGTGGAACACAAACCCCGGGATAAACAGGTGCAAACCCCGGGATAAACAGGTGCAAACCCCGGGATAAACAGGTGCAAACCCCGGGATAAACAGGTGCAAACCCCGGGATAAACAGGTGCAAACCCCGGGATAAACAGGTGCAAACCCCGGGATAAACAGGTGCAAACCCCGGGATAACTGGGAAACGTGTGGCCTGACTAAGCTGCTGGCCAGGGCCTGTAACTGAAGCCTGAAGCTCTCTGCGATCATTGTCTCTGCTTTTAAATAACAGAGAGAATAACCTTACGCGTGACCCAGCGACCTTCACCCCGAGAGGACGTCTCGAAGTGCTTCACTGGATTTAACCGTAAAGTGTAGTGACGATGTGTTTTCTGCAGGCAAACGCGACAGACAATTGGCACACAGCAACGTCCCCTCAAACAGCCAAAATTTCTAAGTAATTTCACAGCGTTACTGTCTGTGTGGGGGGGGGAGGGGGGTGCGAGAGAGGGGTCAGTGTGTACCAGGGGGAGCTCGCTGTGTACCTGATTGGGGGTGGTGGTGGTGGGGGATGTCCCTGTGTATCTGGTTGGGGGGGTGGTGGTGCTGTGGGAGGTCCCTGTATACCTGGCTGGTTGGTGGGTGGGGGGTGGTGGGGGAGGTCCCCGTGTACCTGGTTGGTGGGTGGGATAGTGGTGGGGGAGGTCTCCGTGTACCTGGTTGGTGGGTGGGGTGGTGGTGGGGGAGGTCTCCGTGTACCTGGTTGGTGGGTGGGGGGGTGGTGGGGGAGGTCCCTGTGTACCTGGTGGGGTGGTGGTGGGGGAGGTCGCTGTGTACGTGGCTGGTTGGTGGGTAGGGGGGTGGTGGGGGAGGTCCCTGTGTACCTGGTTGGTGGGTGGGGGGGTGGTGGAGGAGGTCGCTGTGTACCTAGCGGTGATGGGGTGGAGGGAGGTCGCTGTTTACCTGGCTGCCGCCGTCGGGGACGAGGACAGAAGGGGTTCGGACATGAAGAGTTTCTGTTGAGGCGAAGACGGAGTTGAGGGACGCGATGCTGGTGTGTCGGCCGCCCTTGTGCAGGTACTGGGAGCTGGGTAACAATCAGCCAGAGCCAGCGTTAGTGACTGCACCAGCGCGAGAGTGTGTGAGAGTGTGAGAGAGCACGAGTGTGTCAGTGAGTATGCGAGACCGTATATGTGCAATTGATTGAATGTGCGAGCGAGTGTGAGCGAGTGTGTGTGTTTGAGTGAGTGTGTGTGTGTGCGAGCGCAGGTACCTGTTGATTGTGCCACTGCGAGACAGTGTGCTCCCCGGGGAGGAAGGCGGTGTGTGATATGTGTAATTATAGTCATCAGAAATCTTCAGGTCCAGGATGACCTGAGGAGGAAACACAGCAGCCGTCAGCCCCGGAAAACCAGCGCATCACTGGGAATAAGGACTGGATGATGGGATCTGGGACAGGAAACCTGTCGTGAGCGGAGTCAGGAGAGGGCAGAGCGGAGCCGAGGGCTAGCTGCGGGTATAAAGCACAGCCAGGTGAGGAGTGGAGTCGGGAGCTGAGGTAAGTGACGGGGTGGCGCGATTCACAAAGTGACGTCACGATTAAAAAAAACAGCGACAACAACAACAACAATGGCCTGGCAGCCCCGGCCACTGCCACCCCGGCCATGACCTCACAGCCTGAGGGCTGATGCCGTCCTACTGATCGCTCGCTCCCGGTCTCGGCTTTTTGGCTGCCGCCCAACCCGAGCCTCCCCCTCCACCCTAAATGTCTCTCGTCCCACCCCCTCTATCTGCTACTCCCCCTCTATCCTTCTCTCCCACTGCCGCGCCCCCCCCGCACCCTCCCCCGCCTTCTCTCTTTCCTCAACCCCATCACCACTTCCCTCTGCTCCAGCCTGGGCATCCTCCGCCGGGCCCACTGTGGCTCCCGGCACTGTCTGTCCCAGAGCAGCAACCCCAAGTGTGCCATCATTCACTCCCTCCGCTCAAACCGCCTCCACCCTCCCCAACTCTCCACTCCCCCCACGCTCCACAGCCATCTCTCCTGTACACCCCAAAATCCTTTCTGCATCACTCTCTCCTCCCTCGCCCCCTACAGCAAACCCACCCGCATTTCCCTCCAAAATGTCCGTTCCCTCTCAAATAAAGCCCTCGCCATCCACGACCTCATCCTGGACGAACATCTTGACATTCTTGGGCTCACCGAAAACTGGCTCTCCCCCAATGACCCCGTCCCCCTCGTGGAAGCCTCCCCTCTAGGCTACACCTTCCACCACAACCCCTGTCCAAACCAACGTGGCGGTGGGGTGGCCTTCATTTCCAAAGCCTCCCTTGGTCTCACCCCCTACTCCTCTGGCTGCTTCTCTTCCTTCGAGCACCTCACCCTCTTTCACCCCTCTCTCTCATTGAAAATCCTCCTTGTCTACTGCCCCCTAAGCCCCCCGGCTCCTTCCACACAGACATCTCTACTCTCCTCTCTTCCTTGTCCCTCTGCTCCGAACGCCTCCTCATAATGGGCGATTTCAACCTCCACCTAAACTCCCCTTTGCACTACTTCTGCCGATTTCACTGCCCTCCTCTCCTCCCTAAACCTTACCCTTCACATTAATTCACCCACCCACAACCATGGTCATGCACTTGATCTCGTTATCACCCACGGCCTTGACATTTCCGACCTCAGCATAGTGGACTAGGCCCTCGGACCACTTCCGCATCCCCTTCTCCTCTCACATCCCTCTCTCCTCCACCAAGCCCTCAACCATCTTCTACTGCCTTTGGAAAAGGCAACCCCCTGAGACCTTCACAAAGGCCCTCTCATCATCAAATATCCTCTCCCTCTGGCCTTCCACCCATGAAGATCCTGAAGCAGCCGTCCAACTGCTCCATGATCGCCTCTCCTCCACCTTCAACTCCCTCGTCAACCTAAAATCCAGGACTATCTCCAAACCCACCAGATCCCTCTGGTACAACAACCATCTCCACTGCCAAAAAACCGAAACCCGGCTGCTCAAGCGCAAATGGCGGAAAACTGGCCTGACAGTTCACCGCTAACTGTGGCTCGAGCATCTCCACAGCTACCGCCGTTCTTTGACACAAGCAAAAACGGCTTCTACTCCAACATCATCCTGGAGGCTAAACACAACCCTAAAATCCTTTTTTCCACCACCCACTACCTTCTCCGTGCACCCCCTCAGGTCCCTCAATCTTCGTATCAAATGCCGAGTGCGAGGAGGTCATGGACTTCTTTTCATTTGAAATACTTAACATCCGCCAGGCAGCCTCATCCACCTGCCCCTTGTCACCCACCACCACACCCTCTCTGTCCCCCTCACCCTCCCCATCATCAGCTCCTACCACCACCCCCATTCTACATTCCTTCCTTCCCATCTCTCCCTCCTCCCTCTCACCCACCAACCCACCATCACCTCCATGAAACCCACCACCTGCTGCCTCGACCCCCTCCCCACCAACCTGCTGGTCACCCAGCTCCCCCTCTTCTGCCCACTACTGGCTGACGTCATCAAACCCCAGCCATTACTGCCCTATTTCTAACCTGCCCTTCCTCGCAAAAGTCCTAGAACGCGTTATTGCCAACCAACTCCGCGCACACCTCTCCTCCCACTCCCTCTTCGAACCCCTCCACTCCGGTTTCCGCCCACAGTACAGAGACTGCGATTGTGAAAGTCACAAACAACATCCTCTCTATCTGTGACCAGGGCTCCCTCTGCCTCCTTGTCCTCCTGGACCTCTCCACCGCGTTCGACATAGTCGATCACACCATCCTCCTCCACCGCCTTTCCTCCGTCATCCACCTCAGTGGGACCGCACTCGCCTGGTTCGAGTCCTACCTAGTGGAGTCCTGTAGCTCAGTGGATAGAGCACTCGCTTTGCAAGCAAGAGACCTGAGTTCAATTCCAGGCAGAGGGCGAAACCTTGGGCAAGTTTCCTTACTCCACACAGAGCCTAATAATAATCCCTCCAAAACCAAAAACAATAATAAATTGGTCATTTTCAATCTACGACTGTTTGTGGGACATTGCTGTGCGCAATTGGTTGCTGCGTTCGCCCACAAATATACAGTCAATTCACTTTACAGTGTATTCTGTGAAGCGCTTTGGGACGTCCTCCCAACGTGAAAAGCGCTATATCAAATGCAAGGATTATTATTATTATTATCTCACAAACTGCCAGCAGTACATCTGCACAAATGGCTTCTCCTCCCGCTCTCACCCGGTTAACTGTGAGGTACCCCAAGGATCCATCCTTGGCCCCCTCCTCTTTCTGATCTACATGCTCCCTCTTGGGGATGTCATCCACAGACATGGGTACATTTCCACATGTATACCAACGATACCCAACTCTATTTTTCCACCACTCTTTGTGACCCCCAGTCCCCCGATGTTCTGTCAGCTGCCTGTCAGACCTCAGGAGCTGGATGAGTGCAAACTTCCTTCAGCTAAACGTTGACAGGACGGAGACCGTACTCTTTGGCTCCCATCAACATCTAAAATCTCACAGCTCTCACCTCCTCCACCTACCCGACCTCCCACTAAAACTCTCCAAACCCATATGCAACCTCGGCGTCAGGTTCGACCCCCAATTATCCTTCCTCCCCCACATCCGGTCCCTCACCAGCACCGCCTTCTCCCACCTCCGATGCATCGCCCGTCTCCGCCAATACCTCTCCCCAAAAGCCGCTGAAACCCTGGTCCAGGCCTTTGTCACCTCTCGGCTGGACTACTCTAACGCCCTCCTCGCCGGCCTCCCCTCCACCACCATCCCTAAAATCCAAATCATTCAAAACTCTGCCGCTCGCATTCTCACCCGCACCAACTCCGCTCCCCAATCCCCCCAGTCCTGGCCAGACTGCACCGGCTGCCTGTCCCAGAGAGGATCGACTTCAAGATCCTCACTCTTGTATTCAAGTCCCTGCACTCCTCTGCACCACCCGACCTCTCTGACCTCCTCTCTCCTCACAACAGTGCCCGTTGCCTTCGTTCCTCCGGGTCTGCCCTCCTCCTCGTCCCCCGAGTCCTCCGCTCCACCCTCGGCGGCCGTGCCTTCAGCCACTACGCTCTGAGGCTTTGGAACTCCCTTCCTCACTCCCTTCATCTCGCTCCCTCTCTTCTTACTTTCAGGTCTCTGCTGAAGACCTTTCTTTTCGACCGTGCTTTTGGTCACCTTCCCCCCTCCCCCTCCCCCTGGCTCGGCCCTGGGATCCGTTACTGTGAAGCGCCCGGCATGGAGGGCGCTATATAAATCCAAGTTGTTGTTGTTGATTCACATCCCATTGATGTTAATAATCATAATAATTAAAATAATAATGCTTCATTTGATATAGTGTCTTATCATGTTTCAAAGCGGTTCACAGAATATACTGTAAAGTGAACCGACTGTATATTTTGTGCGCAAAACACGGCGTCCAATTGCACACAGCAGCGTCCCACAAACAGTCATGGATTGAAGTGACCAAATTGTTTTTAAAGCGATCCACCAATCTACTAACAACCGGGTTCCTACTTACTGCTTGTAAACAGAGGTGTCTGCAGTAAGGAAACTTACCCAACGCTTTGCCCGGCCCAGAAACCAAACCCGGGTCCTCTCACTTGGGAGGCGAGTGCTCTAACTACTGAGCTACAGGACTCCATTGTATCCCATCCCAGGAGAAACGTGTCCACGAGGGACGAGTGGCCTTAAATTCACTCCCAGTTTTGGTTACATGAATTAGATGTCAGAACAGTATTGTAGGGTCAGGGGTTATGTTGAGGCTGGGGGTCAGGGGTCAGGACTGGGGTAAAGTTGGGGTGTGAGGTCAGGGTTTAGGGGGAGAGGCTGACCTGCTCACTGGCCGGGGGCAGTTTCTGGGGCTCAGCCGTCAGGTTGCCCAAATCTTCCAGAATCGTCTGTAAATGTGTGATCTCCCCCAACATCCCGATCTCCTCATCCTGGGCAGAGAGAGAGAGAGAGTGACCGTGAGACAGAGTGAGATAGAGAGCAAGTGAGAGTAAGAGAGTGAGAGGCAGAGATGGGGAGAGAATGAGAGACATACCAGCACGGGCCGCAGCATGGAGACGAAGGCACAGAAGCGAGCGCGCTCCTCGATCAGCCCCCGGCACACTGCCTGCTTCTCCGTGTCCTCCAGCAACATGTACTTGTCGTTCACATCCTGCATCGCACAGTCTAGCTGTAATCTCACGTCCTCCTTCCCTGTGAGAGAGAGGGGGGAGGGTGGGGCGGGGTGACGGGGAGAGGGGGGAAAGAGATAGTCAGTACCAGCTCCGGCAACGCCACACTCATGCCATCACCCGCCCCCGGCACAGCTCAGTGTTACTGTGTGTGTCACAGTATGTGGCTCAGCTCTGCTCACCAGATGGCAGCAGAGTGACAGACTGAGCCATGTGGTTTTCACACATAATAATAATAATAATCCTGGCATTTCATACAATCACGTCTTCTAGACGTCTCAAAGCGCTTCACAGAATAATCTGTAAAGTGAATTGACTGTATATTTTGTTGGCGAAAGAGGGTAGCAATTTGTGCATAGCGGCATCCCACAAAGAGTCGTGGATTGAGTGACCAAATTATTATTGTTTTTTAAGGGATTATTACAACAACAACTTGGATTTGTATAGCGTCCTCCACACCGGACGGCCCCCGGAAAAGTGATCCGCCAATCGACTAACAACCACGTTCCTGCTGACTGTTGGTAAACAAAGATGTGTGTGTGGAGCAAGGAAACTTGCCTAACATTTCGCTCTGACCAGGAATCGAACCCAGATCCTCCGGTTGGTGAGGCGATTGCTCTAACCACTGAGCTACAAAAGATCAGGAGGTGGGATGAAGTGTGCCATTATACGCAGCATTACAGAGAGGTGCCACAGGCAGCAGATTAAACCAGATTTGAGTTTGTTTAGAGTGAAAACTCCAGTTAAAGCTCACAGACTGGGCGGTGGTGGGGGGGGGGTGTATGTGCGTGTGTGGGGGGGGGGGAAATCACATGGTTTGTGTTTTTTGGGGGAAAACAGCATCTCAGTCAGTTTGTGTGACTCAGTGCAGAGGGTCACATGAGGCCCTGCGCTGTGTCAGCAAGTTAGAGAGCTCGTGCGCTCTCTCTCGCCCTCTCTCCCTGTAACCTCAATCTTTTTGTTGTGCAACACATGCATCCATGTGTGTCTGTACACATGTGTGTGTACATGTATATGTATGCGTCTGTATCCACATATGTCTGTGCATGTGAGTGCCTACATGTGCTTGTGTGGCCACAGGGCATGTGTATGTTGGGGGGGGGGGGCGGCTGCATGGAGGAGGCAATGCGCCACCCCCCCACCCCCACCCCCACCCTGGCCACTGGTGGTAGGGGAGCAGACAGGCGGGGAAGTGCTCCCTGTGTTGGTGATCCAGCACCTCGGGAGTTAATGTGACAGTCCTGGGGGGGGGGGGGCAGCTGTTGGAGGGTTTGGAGCCACCAGTTGTGGAAAAAAATTCCTCCCAAAGCAAACGCGGCCACACTCCGATTACATAGCCCGGCCATTCCACACCCCCGCGTGTGGCCGTGTGTGAGCGAGTGTGTGAGAGTGCATATTGTGAGTGTGTGTGTGTATAAGTATGTGCGTGAACGTGAGTGTATATGTATGTGTAAGAGAGTGAGTATGTGTAAGAGTATGTATGTGTAGAAAACGGTCCACTCCCGTGTGTGTGTATATGTGTGAGTGTGTGTGTGGCATTGTGCGTGTGTGTGTGGAAGTGTGTGTGTGTTGGAGTGAGTGTGGGAGTGAGTGTGTGTGCGTGTATGTTTGGGAGTGTGAGTATGGGCGTGGGAGTGCGTGTGTGTGTGGGATTGCGCATATGTGTGTGTGGGAGTGTGTGCGTGTGGGAATGTGGGAGTGTGTATGTGTGCGAGTGTGTGTGTGTGTGGGGGGAGTGCGTGTGTGGGAGTGCGTGTGTGGGAGTGTGTGGGAGTGCGTGCGTGTGGGAGTGTGTGCGTGTGTGGGAGTGTGTGCGTGTGTGGGAGTGTGTGCGTGTGTGGGAGTGTGTGCGTGTGTGGGAGTGTGAGATGTTACACTGAGGGCCTATGGCTGACATTCAGAGGTCGGTCAGTGTTAGCAGAGAGTCAGTCACCTGAGTAATTGTCAATCAGCATGAAATGGGTCAATGGCGCACACAGAGACATGTAGCTACACACAAGGCACTGCTTTCCCATGACAGCCCCCTCCCCCTCCCACCCCATTTCCCCACGGGGAGGGGGACTGTCAGGGGGTTTCTATTGAATCAGTTTCCTGACGCATTCACACGCCGCTCACACGGGAGCAGTAAATTCTCCACGTGTTGGAAGTGCTCCCGGAATCCCATCTTTACTTCCCAAAACAGGCAGAGAATTTCCTGCAGGAACTCACTCTGATACCAAACCCTGACCCACACACACCCACACACACACCTACACACACTCACACTCACACACTCACACACACACCCACACACACACACCCACACCCACACTCACCCACACACACTCACTCACACACACACACTCACACACACACACTCACACACACCCACTCACACACTCACCCACACACACTCACCCACACACACACACACACACACACCCACACTCACCCACACTCACCCACACTCACCCACACTCACCCACACTCACCCACACTCACCCACACACACACACCCACCCACACCCACACACTCACCCACACACACTCACCCACACACACTCACCCACACACACTCACCCACACAGACCCACACACTCACCCACACACACCCACACACACTCACCCACACTCACCCACACCCACCCACACCCACCCACACCCACCCACCCACCCACACCCACCACACCCACCCACACCCACACACACCCACACACACACACCCACCCACACACACACCCACACACACTCACACTCACACACACACACTCACGGGCACACTCACTCACAGGCACATTAGGAGAAAGGGAGATAAATAATAATAATAATCCTGGCATTTGATACAACGCCTGAATCACGTCTTCGAGACATCTCAAAGCACTTCACAGGATACACTGTAAAGTGTAGTGACTGTGTATTTTGTGGGTGACACACGGCAGCCAACTGCGCCCAGCGACGTCCCCACAAACAGTCGTGGAGTGAGTGACCAAATTATTATTTTGTGGAGGGATTATTCAAGGCAGCGAACGGCAAACGTGTGAGGAGGAATGTGTCTGGTCGGCCTCCAGCCCCCCCCCCACCCCACCCCACCCCACCCAGCTGAGTGTGAGAGTGTGAGTGTGAGTGTGAGTGCGCTCAGCTCTGGAAAAAAAAAGGAAGGAAAAATAACAGCTTCCTTGATGAGGGAGCAGACAGTGCGTTCCAGTCACAGTGAGGGAATGTCCTGAACCTTTACTTTGCTGTGATTTCTCTCTCCCTGAGGGTATCTGGCTGCCTGTGGGGGGGCTGTCACACCAACTGTACACACGCCAGCAACCTCGCACAGCCCCTTCCTAGGCAGTGAATGATGGTGGAGAGAGCGAACCTGACATCAACCCCCACCTACAAAACATACAGTCACTACACTTTACAGTAGTGAAGCACTTTGAGACATCCAGAAAATGTGATAAGGTGCTGTACAAATGCAGGGATTATTATTATTATAATAACAACCCTCGCATCTGACCCAGGCCTTACATGTCGGGAGAACGTCTCAAAGCGCTTCCCAGAATTCACTGTCAAGTGTAGTGACTGTATGTTGTGTCGGGGCCGGGACCACAGGAAGCCACGAGGCTGACGGCACTCACCACCCCCAGCATCACGGCCTTACCCTTCTTCGCTTTCTTTTGCAGTTTGAGTGTGTCTGAGGATTTCTTCTTAATCTCTTGTCGCGCTTTCTTATACTCTGTAACGAGAGAGAGTGTCTTACACGCCCGCGCTCACAAACACACACACTCATACACACACTCACGCTCACACGCACGCTCACACACACACACGCTCACACACGCACGCTCACATACGCATACTCGCACACGCATGCTCACAAACACACGTGCGCACTCAAACACTAATACAAGCACGTTCACACACACATGCTCGCACACAGGGGCTCACACACACGTGCTCACATATGCAGGCTCACACGGATGTACCTTTAGTGTGGTCCTTGTCCAGCTGATTGGCTACTTTTTTCCACTCCTCGATGCGCATCTCCAGCGGGTTTATCAGGCTGTCAGTCAGGGCGCTGCGGGCAACACATCACACCAGCTCACACCAACACAACCAGCTCACACCAACACAACCAGCTCACACCAACACAACCAGCTCACGCCAACACACGGCAACACAACCAGCTCACACCAACACAACCAGCTCACACCAACACAACCAGCTCACACCAACACAACCAGCTCACACCAACACAACCAGCTCACACCAACACACGCAGCTCAACACAACCAGCTCACACCAACACACGCCAACACAACCAGCTCACACCAACACAACCAGCTCACACCAACACAACCAGCTCACACCAACACAACCAGCTCACACCAACACAACCAGCTCACACCAACACAACCAGCTCACACCAACACAACCAGCTCACACCAACACAACCAGCTCACACCAACACAACCAGCTCACACCAACACAACCAGCTCACACCAACACAACCAGCTCACACCAACACACGCCAACACAACCAGCTCACACCAACACAACCAGCTCACACCAACACACGCCAACACAACCAGCTCACGCCAACACAACCAGCTCACACCAACACAACCAGCTCACACCAACACAACCAGCTCACACCAACACAACCAGCTCACACCAACACAACCAGCTCACACCAACACAACCAGCTCACACTAACACAACCAGCTCATCCCTGCTCACACCTCTAACACCATGATCAGCCTCGCTGCTCTCCTCTAACACTGGGGGTTAGTGAGAGGCTGAACAGTGAGTGTGTACTCACACTGTGAACTGTTTGAGCCGGGATTCCACGCTCCGGTGTCTCATACACACGCGGGTCAGAGCAGAACCGATGTCTTTCGTCGCCCCTAAAATAGAACAAAAAAATCTCCATCACTTACAGCATCAACATCTCCCCGAGTTACTCCCCCAACACACAATCCCACCCCGAGAGTGCCCCACCCGACAACAACAACAACAAATTACATTTACACAGCATCTTTCATGTCAGGAGGACGTCCCAAGGCGCTGGACAGTCAGGGATCTACACCCGAGCTGGTGGTTGGGATCAGGAGGGATGGAGGGTAAGGGTAGGAGGGTGACTGAAGGCTCAGTCAAAGGAGGGTTTTGATGGGGGCAAGGGAGGGCGAGGCGGAGGGACTGCGTGATGGGAGTTCCAGAGGGTGGGGGCAGAGTGGCTGAAGGCCCGACTGACAACGGTGGGGTGGGCGAGGTGGAGGACGTGAAGGAGGCCAGAGCCCGCTGAGCGGAGGGAGAGGGCAGGTTGGTAGGAGGTTAGGGCACAGATGTAGGGAAGAGCAGGGCCGTGGAGGGCTTTGAAGGTGAGGACCAGGATCTTGAACTGTATCCTCTGTGTGATGGGAAGCCAGTGGGGTCGGGTGAGGATGGGGGTGATAGGGTCACAAAGTGCGGGAGAGGACACGGGCTGCAGAGTTCTGGATGATTTACAACCTATGGTGGGAGGAGTTGGGGAGGCCGACAAGCAAGGAGTTGGCACAGTCGAGCCTCGATGTGACAAACCTCCCATACACACCCACTGACACTCTGCCCCCATACACACCCCCTGACACTCTGCCCCCATACACACACCCTGACACTCTGCCCCCATACACACACCCTGACACTCTGCCCCCATACACACCCCCTGACACTCTGCCCCCATACACACACCCTGACACTCTGCCCCCATACACACCCCCTGACACTCTGCCCCCATACACACACCCTGAAGCACCAGCCCCCACCAGAACAGGAGAGAGAGAGAGGTGGATGGTGACTTATTGTGTCTGTTATTACCAGGCAATGAGTTGGGGGCTGGGGGTTTGGGGTTGGGGCAAGTGTGTGCAGTGACTGTTGCGCACAAACAGCTCATTTAAGCAGCAGCTGTGAATACTTCATTCAGTGGCTCCGTCACATGCAGATCACTGGACCTTCATCCAACACAACAGCCAAAAATCCCAACTCGGCATCCACCCCTCCCTCCCTCCCTCCCCCATAAACACTCCCTCCCCATACACACACACACACTCACTGGCTGGAATCATGGTCACTGAATAATAATTGGAGTTGAGGTACAGATCAGCCATGATATTATAGAACAGGCTTGAGGGGCTGAATGGCCTCCTCCTGTTCCTATGTTTCCCTTTGTTATTAATAATAATAATAATCCTCGCATTTGATATAGCGCTTTCCACGTCTTCTCGATGTCTCAAAGCCCTTCACAGAACACACTGTAAAGTGAATTGACTGTATATTTGTGGGCGAACGCGGCAGCCAATTGCGCACAGCAATGTCCCACAAACAGTCGTAGATTGAAAAATGACCAATTTATTATTGTTTTTGGTTTTGGAGGGATTATTATTAGGCTCTGTGTGGAGTAAGGAAACTTGCCCAAGGTTTCGCCCTCTGCCTGGAATTGAACTCAGGTCTCTCACTTGCAAAGCGAGTGCTCTAACCACTGAGCTACAGGACTCCACTGCCCTGTCTGGAATGCAATCCCCCACACACACACACTCTCGTACACACTTACACACAAATTCACACACAGACACATACACTCTCACACACAGATGTGTACACTCTCACACACAGTCTCCGGCAGAGGGAGAAACCAGTGTCAGGTCACGGGGGAGCTCAGGTTTCACCTGGCCCCAGGTACGTCAGCCCCTTCCCCCCACCTACTCAGGAATGTCCTGTCCCGACTTGTTTGTGTAGGTGATCATCGGCCTCGCAGCATTCCACAGAGAGCCCGGGGCTCGGCTCAGCACGTTACTGGCACAGGCTGATAGGCAAATAACGGCAGTGCGGCTCAGGGCTTGGGGCGCACCAGCGTAACACCCCGCGTACCGGTAATGTCACGGCAACTACACATGATGGTGGGGATGGGGGAGGGGAAGCTGGCGAGTGAGTGAGACAAGAGCCAAATCTTGTGATCGACCGTTTCCTGACGCATCAGAGGGAACACCCAGCTGTAAAGCCGCCTGTCAGCCTCAACAACAACCTCACCTCCTGTCTGTCACACACACACACACACCCTCTCTCTCCCGGTGTCCTGACCGACAATCCCCCAGATAAAATCACTCTTTTTCCAACCCCAATGGCTGTTGGTGGGATGTTGCTTTGTGCAAATACTGTGGTTCCCCGGAGAAATTCACAGTCACTACATGTGAGACACTTTGAGAAGTTTATCACCTGATGATAAAGAGGCTGTAAAAACTGTTGCTGATAATCCCTTCAAAAAATAATAATGTCATTCAATCCACGAAACTGCTACGTTTCACCCACAAAATACACAGTAAATTCACTTCACAGTATATTCTGTGAAACGCTTTGAGATGTCTCGAAGATGCCAGGATTATTATTATTATCCCCCCGCCCCACCCAGTCCAAAAACACCCTGTATTTTCCCACAGGTTTGAACTGATGAAATTGGACGCTGTGAGTGTCTGACCACTGAGCCAATGTACCATGAAAGAGGCTTCATTTCAGGTTAAAGATAAAACAACTTTAAATTAAAAAAACCACAAATCAGGATCTCTGTAACCTGTAACCTGCTCGACAGTGAGACAGCACTGATTTCCTCCCTCTCTCTCTCTCGCCCTCCTTCTCACTGACTAACTTGCTTTATAAACAGTGATATTTGGAACTGTTTAATTGTACAAACATTGAATCTCACCAGAAGCTCTAACAACCTTCCCCCCCACCCCGCAGCTCATGCCCTCTCCCCCCCTCGGAGGTCATCGAAGTCGCGGGGGGAGGGCACGAGCTGCTGTCTTGTGAACTCACACAGTTGACCTCCGAGACAGCCACGGCCACAGGTCAGATACACTGACGCAGGACAATTCCGGGAATTCCTGGTAACACCACCCTGGATATTCCTCTTCCCAAAGCCTAGCTGCGGGGCTGGAGTGAGGAGCAGTGAATGGGGGGGGGGTGACTGCCGTGCGCGGGGGGGGGGTCGCGTGGCGCGGGGTGATTGCTGTACGGGGTGGGGGAGAGGGACGGTGCGGGGGGGGGGGGGGTGATTGCCTGCCATGGGGAGCTACGTGCTGGGTGGGACACTGTGTTGTCCGGCGTATCCGGGAAGCTGGGCTTGTTTGTCGACCAGTTTCCTGAGCCGGAAACGCCCATTTCTGGTGGGAGCCGCGAGGCTCTGGTCACTGGCTTAAAGGGGCAGCGTTGCCACATAGATCACCTGCCATCCATCCCATCCCAGTGATGGTCACGGTGAGAGGCACGGAGATTGTTCCATCGCGCAGCCCCTCTCTATAATAATAATAATCCTTACATTTGATATCACGTCTTCAAGACGTCTCAAAGCGCTCGCAGAATATACTGTCAAGTGTGGTGACTGTGTATGTTTTGTGGGCGAAGTGTGGCAGCCAGCGGTGTCCCAGCAAGTCCAACTTATTTCCATTTGAAGCCACTCAATCCACGGTTGTTTGTGGGACACTGCTGTGCGCAACTGGCTGCCGCGTTTCGGGTACAAAGTACACACTTTACAGTATATCCTGCCAAGGGCTTTGGGATGGTGTAAAAAAAGGTGCTGTATCAAATGCAAGGATTATTATTATAATGACTGAGCCCAACCCCCCCCCCCCGGCAGTGTGGGTCCGGCTCTGCGGTGGGGTTGGGGGGGGGCTCAGGATGGGGGTGGTGGGGGCTCTCGGTGTCTGTGTTGGAGGATGCGGTGGATAATGAGAGGATTGTAGGAACCTGGCGCGGCTCTCTGTATATCCTGAGCATCAATACAGCCACTATTTGCACAGTGACATGGGGCTGTGAGTCAGGCTGCCCGAGGTGCTCACTGGGCTGGGACAGGAGCCCCACAGGCACTGAGACACTCTGTGTGAGGAACAAGGCTCCTCTGTGGCTATGGCTGTGTGTTAAACAAGCCGCGTCTGTGAGGGCAATGCTGGGCACAGACACACAACAGGCACTGGTCAAGTGGTACACTTGAGAGAGAGAGGGGGAGTGTGAGAAAGGGTGGGAAGGAAAGAGTGAGTGGGAGAGAGAGAGAGGGAGTGTGTGTGTGTGAGAGAGAAACACAGAGAGGAAAGGAAACAGTGAGTGTGAGAGGGGGGAGAAAGAGAGAGAGTACAGAGAGCGAGTGAGCGAGAGAGAGAACACGCAAGTGAGAGAGAATGAGAAAGAGTGCGATGGAGAGAGTGAGAGTGACACAGACATAGAGAGAGGAAGAAAGAGACAGTTGCAGAGAGAGCGCGTTTAAGACATGAAGTGAAAGATCAATTTATCGGGCGGGGGGGGGGGGGGGGGGGGGAGAAAGGGATTGTCAGCCACTTCACTTTTCCAATAGCATCACAGGATCACAGGCTCCCCCCATACCCTTCCCACCTGGGCAAGCTCACAGCCCCCAGATCAGGAGGACATTTGTTCCCAGCTGTTACCTAACGGGAATTTTTCACCGTGCGCTCCAATGTAATCCCAGCCGAGCACTGCAAATTCCCAGAATTCACACAGTCGGAATTGTCAGGATTTCCATCCCCCCCTCAGGCTCGGAATTCCTATAATGCGTTTCATACACCACAAATTATATAGAATATACGGACACACCCCAAGCACTGAGCCAGGAGCTGGGAAACACACACACAGATATGTCAACAAACTCCCAGACTGAACTCAAGGGCACAGAGAGAGAGAGAGAGAGAGAGAGCAGGGAATGGGATTAGAGTAGAGAGCCCCAGGAACACCAGTTCTGGGAATGCTGGTTTTGTGCCACTGGTGATAATTAACACATCACATAGCACATGTTTTAGTGCTCTGGGAGTTTGCGGGGTGGTGAGGGGGGGGTGGGCTGACTGCCCGGGGTCTCAAGCTGATCAAGTTTGGGAAGTTTGGGGGATTGTTGGTCAGGACATAGGGAGAGAGAAACTCCCTTCTCTTTTCCAATGGGATCTTGAACATTCATTCACCTGAAGAGGTGCAGACGGGCCTTGGTTTTTGGTGTTCCCCCTGGACAATGCTGGTGTCTCTCTTTGTGTGTGTCTCCCACTGTCTCGGCCTCACTTCTGTGTGTGTGTGTGTCTCTCTCTCTCTCTCTCGGTCTCCCCTTCTGTATATGTGTGTGTGTGTCTCTTCCTCTCTCTGTCTCGGTCTCCCCTTCTGTGTGTATGTGTGTCTCTCTCTCTCTCTCTGTCTCAGTCTCCCCTTCTGTGTGTGTGTGTGTGTCCGCGCTTCTCCGTCTCCCCTTCTGTGTGTCTGTCTCTCTCTGCCTCGATCTCTGCCTCTCTCTGTATCTCTCACTCTCTCCAGCTGCTTCTGTCTATCTCTGCCTCTCTTTCTGTCTCTCACTATCTCTCTCTGCCTATCTGTGTGTCTCTCTCTTTCCCACTCTCTCTCTCTCGCCTGTGTGCATCTCTCTCTTTATTTCTCTCTCTCTCTCTCTCTCGCCTGTGGCAATGTGCTGATGGAATCAGTCATCAGCCCAGCACCGAGTGTGTGAACAATAAACCTGTTGCCACAGTGACTGATCCTGTCGTGTGTATGTGTGTGAGTATCGGGATGTGTCCTGAACACCAGATAATGACTGTTCAGGCAGGGGGAGGGGAAGGGGCGTGGGGGGAGAATCATAAATTTAGCCTTGGGGGTGGTGGTGGTGGATGTTAGTTAGTCTGAGAGACGAGCATCTCCTGTCATCCTGGTTTCCTCCCATTCTCTTGGCTTCTCTGGCGTTTCCCTGCAGCTCCACATGGGTCAGCGCTGAGTGAGCAGCGTCAGTCACTGATGTGCGCACAGGTCATGGCCGAGGAGGTGAAGCAGTGAGGGGGCGGTTTGGAGAGTGGGGGGGGAGTGAGTGGACGGCTGGCATCACGCGCTCCATGAGAGACGATTCACACCAGTGCCCAACTCTCTATTGTCAATTAGCGGCTCTACATGCAGCCACAAACACGCGTTGTGGCGAGCCGCCAGGGGGCACACAGCAGCCAACACCAATCCTGTGCCAACTCTGCAACCCACTGGAGCTCTCTACTCTAACCTCACTCCCTGCTCTCTCTCTCCCCATCGTGTCTGTGCTGGGGCTCGCTCCCCCACTGGAGCTCTCTACTCTAACCCCATTCCCTGCTCTCTCTCTCTCCCCATGGTGTCTGTGCTGGGGCTCGCTCCCCCACTGGAGCTCTCTACTCTAACCCCATTCCCTGCTCCCTCTCTCTCTCTCCCCATGGTGTCTGTGCTGGGGCTCGCTCCCCCACTGGAGCTCTCTACTCTAACCCCATTCCCTGCTCTCTCTCTCTCTCTCCCCATCGTGTCTGTGCTGGGGCTCGCTCCCCCACTGGAGCTCTCTACTCTAACCCCATTCCCTGCTCTCTCACTGTAATGTGTAACAGTGTTAGTTTGCTGTGTAAATACCATTATGGACTCAGTGGAAGCCACTGTAGTAACATACGCCACATTCACAACTCACAGTTTATACGTTCCCCTCACTTTCCCCATCGCCCTGATACATTGTTCTTCAAATATTTATCCAGTTCCCTTTTAAATGTTATGGTCTGACATTCCACAGCACCTGGTCAGGATTGTTCCACATTCTCACACAGCGCTAAAACTATCACCTTCACACCTCCCCTCAACCCTGCCCAGGCCCGACCTCAGCTCGTGGTTTCCAGTTCTCTAACCACCGGAAATAACCTCTCACAATAATAATAATGTGATAAACAGTGTTGAAAGCTGGTGAGCAACTGATGTATCTGGGTGGGATTTCACCCACAAGTATACAGTCGATTCACTTTACAGTATATTCTGTGAAGCGCATTGAGACGTCTCGAAGTCGTGATAAGGCACTATATCAAATGCAAGGATTATTATTATTATTGTTAGCCAGGACATCAACTAGGAGAAACTCCGGTCTCTTTTCAACTAGGGTCGAATAACATCCAACAGGACAGGACTTTGGTTTAACATCATCCGATGGTTGGTGTCTCCAACAACTACTCCCCCCCACCCCACCCCCAATACCACACTGGAGCATCAGCCTGGACTGCTGTTAGGTTGAACCCACAGCCTTCTGACTGGGAGATGAGAGTGTGAGTGTCCTTTCAGAGCCTTGCACTACTTCAAAATCCTCCAGCCCATCTCCCGCTAACCTGTTCCTGTGAAAACAGCCCTGTTTCTAATCGAGCGGCCCACGTTAACTATATAACACACAGTCTCAAAATTCCTCTCATGAGCAGTACTGGAAAGAGAGACAGAGAGAGAGAGAAGGAAAGAACAAGTGGAAGAGCGACAGAGACTTGGCTCAGTGGGGAGCAGACTGGATCATTAATGCTGCTTAGAGGGGAGGGGAGGGAGCAAGGAGGAGGGGGGATTGGAGGAAAGTGTGGGGGGGAGAGAAGCCGACTAGACGTGGATGAAAGAAAATGAATGCAGTTTGATGTTGGCTGCTGAATCATACATCACAGGCAGGAACTGGGCTGTGAGATTGTGCTATAATTAGCGTCTCCACACACTCATGTGGGAAGCATTTGCCTTCAGGAAACCAATCGTTTCCAAAGCTTCTCTTCCAAAACTTCATCCCACCGCCCCTCTCCCCACCCCGATCCAGGCTCTATACTGTTCCATACGTCTCAATTGCTTTGCTCTAGGGAGGGGAATGGGGATGGAGGAGAGAAGAGGGTGATGGCTGTTCCAAGTCAGTTTTCCCCCTTTCGCATACACACACATACCCCCACACATGCGCACACACACACACACATTCTTGTATTTACAATGGGTCTTGTCCTTCACATGGAGACCCCAGTGACGTACCAAGTCCCCACGTCTTGGCCCCAGGAACCCACTGGTTTGTTGGGGATCGGGTGTTTCCTGAGTTGGGGAGCCTGGGGCCCAGCCTGTCTCGGAGCGTTAGTACCAGTGGGAGAGATGGGAAGGGAAGAGGAAAGACGAGGGGAGAGAGGAGAGGGGAGACGAGAGGAGAAGGGACGGGAGAGAGGAGAGGGGAGGGCAGTTAGAGGAAAGGGGGGAGGACAGAGGGGAGAGAGAAGGGGGGTCAGAGGGTATGAGGGGAGTTCACTCCGAGCACTGTCACAATGTCTGACTCAGGACCATGAGTGATTTATCTGTTGAGGCCGGATCAATGGAATCATTCAGCAGGAAAACGGAAAGTCTCCTGAGCAGCTACAGCATTGAGGGACGAGGTGGAGAGAGGGGGAGAGAGAGAGAAAGGGAGAGGGACAGAGAGAGAGAGT
Organism: Callorhinchus milii; assembly: GCF_018977255.1. Taxonomy (NCBI): domain Eukaryota; kingdom Metazoa; phylum Chordata; class Chondrichthyes; order Chimaeriformes; family Callorhinchidae; genus Callorhinchus; species Callorhinchus milii. The sequence goes on from NW_024704759.1 coordinate 865,230, forward strand.
TGAAAAGTCAGCTTAGTGTCTTTGAATCCAACAGACACCTCCCAAATTGTTGTGTGTGTACACACTCCCCCCCCACACCCCCCCATGGTAACCATGGAAGAGGACAGCGATCTGAATACACTTCATTAATAAGGAACTGAAAGACAAAGCCAGACACACATGGACAGACAGAGAGTCAGAGACACATACAGACAGACTGAGATAGAGAGGCTGAGAGAGAGAGAGAGGGCTTATTGACCCAGATACACTAACAGGGAGATGTCCCATGGCCTCCCCAATCAGGAGCTCACAGTATAACATGTAGGTGCGAGTACACAAAACAAGTCACAGCAGGTCTGGGCCACAGCACAGGAACCCTCTGTCTGGATACTCCACAGTCTAACCAGGTGGGAGGGGAAGAGGCAGGGGCTCGGGGCGGGGGGAAGCTCAGGCGATTGCATTCTCAGACACACCATCCTTCCTTCGGATGAGACATTCAACCAAGGTCCAGGAAGACATTAAAAATCTTGCACAACCTGCTGGAAAAGAAGGGGGGTGGGGGGGAGTCTCCAGAATTCCCAGGCCAGATGCCTGCCACCCCACCCCCCTCACCACCTCCGTGCTGAGCATCTGTCTCTGAGGTTTTTGACACCAGAACACGCCCAATGAGTTGACGCTGAACCAACTGGAGCACGGATGAGCGAGACAGGCCGGTCTTTCACTCGCAAACCCACAAGAAATTCCATGTAATTTACGTAGCTATTTGTACACGCAGAGCTCTGCTGCTGTAGTTACTCTGTACCCACACAAGCCTGTCCTCGCACTCAACGAGGGCTCACACAGTCAGCCACACCCCATCCCTCCCCGGGGCTAAACCAAGCTGTAGGAAGCTAGTGTCCGTGCTTGCAACCTCCGCGCCCCCAAGCCTCGGCACTCGCCAGTCTGCACCCTACCCTACCCCGGGATTAGGTGTGTCCTCCTCCCAGGGAAAGAGGGAGTGCGCACACTCCACAGTGCACACATAGAATCCAAATACTTGTGGAATGCTCAGGGCAGTGAAACCTCCTTATGACGCGGTGACTGAGCCATAAAATCCTGTCGAGACACAATGCTCAATTCCAATTTGTTTTTGGTCAACCAAGTGTCTGACACAGACGGAAGCCCATCACCATCATTTAAGAATCTCCAACCCACACTGAGAATTCCACACATCCCACCTTCACGTGGAAATCCCAGAGATAAATTGTTGGAATGGAATGCGCTCTCTCTCTCTCTCTCTCTCTCCCTGGAGGGAAGCATCCTGCTTACCTAATTCTGGAAAGTATTAGGTGTAGGTTGGTGAGAGCCAAGGCTTTGGGGGAAGCCCAGAAGGTGAGTTGGGGGAACTGCTGGGGTCTAACCAGCTAAAACCGATAGCTTGCCATTGAGAGCGCTGTCTGGCCAACTTTCCCGCTGCTTTTCCAGCTAGGACCACCCTCCCCATTATTTAGGGCTTTGGCTGCAGGGTTAACAGGAGCTGAGGGGGAGGATTCCCTACCCCCAGTGACTGGTCGGCCCTTCCAGGTCCTACCGGTGAGCCAGGCCGGGCTGTGCTGTCATCAGCAGTGAATGCCCTGGGACACTGCGGCCCCTCCTGGCTCAGGAACCGGACTAGAGGCCTGGCTCGATTCCAACATGTCACCTTGGAGCCAGTTCAGCTCCGAGGAGACCTGGTTTGGAATCTCCAAGCACGGTGGTTGGTTGGGCCTGGGGCATTTGCGGAGACATTGAGTCACAGTCCATAGCAGATTGGAGAGCAAAGCCTGGAGTCACACATTAACAGCCGAGCCATAGATCAGACATAGAACCATAGAATCATAGAATCGTACAGCTCAAAAAACCCATCGGGTTTGTGCCAGCTTTGAATAGAGCAATTAATGTCAGTCCCACTCCCCAGCCCTTACCCCATAACCCACAAACCCGTCCTCCTCAAATACCGTCCACCGCATTTTTAAAAGTAGTTATCGAATCGGTCTCCACCGCCCTCTCAGGCGATGCGTTCCAGATTCGAACAACTCGCTGCGTGAAAACATTTCTTCTCACTCCCCGTCGGCTTTTTTTAGAGACTATTTTAAATCTGTGACCTCGAGACACCGACACACACACCAGTGGGAACAGTTTTTCCTTTTCTAACATCAAATCCCCTCATGATTTTGAAGACCTCTATTAGGTCTCCTCGTAACCTTCTCTGCTCCAATGAGAATAATCCTAACCTCTCCAGCCTTTCCTCATCATCACGGTCCCTCATTCCTGGTACCATCCTCGTAAATCTCCTCCTTTCCAATACCTTAACATCCTTCCTATAGTGCGGTGCCCAGAACTGGGCGCAGTATTCTAACTGAGGCCTAACCAGTGTTTATATAGGTTAATGATAACCTCCTGACTCTTGTACTCTGTGCCCCTATTTATAAAGCCAAGTATCCCATATGCCCTTTTTACAGCTCTATCTCCCTGTCCTGCCACCTTCAAGGATTCAGTTACCTGCCCCCCCAGGTCTCTCTGTTCTTTTACCCCCCTTAAGATTGTATTACCGCCTATATTACCCCTCATTCTTTCTACCAAAATGCATTACCGCGCATTTCCCCACATTGAAACTCATCTGCTATGTGTCGCCCATTGTACCATTCTGTCTATGTCTTCCTGCAGTCGGCTCCTATCCTTCTCACTGTTTACCGCCTCCCTCACTTTGTTAACATGAAAGTCAACTCCCACGGCCTGTCCCTGGGCTGGAGTTAAACACCCTCATTGCTTGGAAGGGAAAAAGACTGTGTCTCCCAGGGCCCCAGCCCACAATCCTTGAGATCAGTCACTCTCCTCATAGCTGTACCAGCCCAGCACACTTGCCAACACAGTCACTACACTGACAGCTCACACACAGTCACTATTTCCTTACTCCACACGCCTAATAATCCCTCCAAAAACCCAAAACAATAATAAATTGGTCATTTTCAATCTACGACTGTTTGTGGGACATTGCTGTGCGCAATTGGCTGCCGCGTTCGCCCACAAATATACAGTCAATTCACTTTACAGTGTGTTCCGTGAAGCGCTTTGGGACGTCCTCCGGACGTGAAAAGCGCTATATCAAATGCAAGGATTGTTATTATTATTATTATTATATGGACAGCTCACACACAGTCGCTACACGGACACACACACACAGTCACTACACTGACACTCACCCTCAGAGTCACTACAATGACAGCAATTACTATGAAGCAGAGAATGGTAGTAAGCGGTTGCTTTTCTGACTGGAGGGAGGAGTGTAGTAGTGTCCCTCAGGGGTCGGTATTGGGACCACTGCTCTTTCTGATCTATATTAATATCTGGACTGGGTATAGGGAGCACAATTTACAAATTTTCAGACGATACTAAGGTGGGAAAAGTAGTTAATGGTGAGGAGGATAGCACCAGACTCCAAGGGGACTTAGACAGATTGGTAAAATGGGCAGAAACGTGGCATATAAGATTTAATGTGGAGAAACGCAAAGTGTTGCATTTTGGTGGGAAGAATGAGGAGAGGCAATATAAGCTGATGGTACAATCTTAAAGGGGGCAAATGGACAGAGAGACCTGGGGGTCCACATAAGCAAATCTCTGAAGGTGGCAGGACAGGTAGATACAGCTGTTAAAAAGCAAACGGGATACCAGGTTTTATAAATAGGGGCATAGAATTCAAAAGTCAGGAGGTTATGTTGAATATTGATAAAATGCTGTTAGGCCTCAGTTGGAGACTGCGCTCAGTTCTCGGCACCGCACTTTAGGAAAGATGTTCGGGCATTGGAGAGGGTGCAAAGGAGGTTTACCAGGATGGTACCCGGAATGAAGGATCTTAGTTATGAGGAGAGGTTAGCGAAACTAGGATTATTCTCCCGAGAGCAGAGAAGATTAAGAGGGGATTCAATAGAGGTTTTCAAGATCATGAGAGGATTTGATAGGTTGAACCGGGAATAACTGTTTCCGCTGTCATGTGGGTCAGTAACCCGAGGACACCAATTTAAGATAGTTGTTAAAAGAAACAGAGGGGAGGTTAGGAAATATCACCCAGCGAGGTGTTGGGATCTGGAATGCATTACCTGAAAGGGTAGTGGAAGCCGATTCAATAACAACTTTTAAGAGAGAAGTAGATGGGTATTTGGGGAGGACGGGATTGCAGGGCTATGGAGAGAAAGCGGCCGGTGGGATTGAGTTGGAAGCTCTTTTTGGAGCTGGCGCAGACGCAATGGGCCGAATGGCCTCTTTCTGTGCTGTATGATTCTATGATTCTATGAAGTGTTTCGAGAATTTATAAGTTCCAAGAGATTCCTTGACCCCCCAACACCTGCCCCCTAGTGAGCCAGGGTGGCTCCACAGCACAACAACAACCACTACCACTTGAGTTTACCCCGTGTCCCTCACAGGGTACAGTACTGAAACCTGACGTGTGTTTGGGCATCGGAACCAATGAGAGGTTTTTACCCACAGAGAAACAGCCCATCCCAACCCCCAGCCAACCACAGCCGTATCAGCCACAACACGTCAACAAGACATTCAGCTTCCAGCTCCCAACAGCAAGTTACTGCACGGTGTACACACACCACTGCAATAACATGGATAATGCAGCCCCTCCCCCACAGTCACTCCCCACCTCCAGTTACTCACCTCGTGTGTTAGTTGCCAGATCAGCCACTTTCTGAAATGCATCCAAAAAGGCCCCGGCCACCACAATGGTGGTCCTGTAACAACAAGGAGACAGTCACTACACTGAGACAGCAAGACAAGCCTGTCACAAGCATATCTTCACATGGGAGAAGGGGAGTCAGACTCACGGTCTCAGGAGTCGGCAGGGGTAGTCAATCAGGAGTGCCTAGTGGCACTGGGAGATGGGCAGATACTTGGAGAGCAAGCTCCCACCCCGCTGCCCCCCCATCCCCCCACCCGCCGCCCCTCATCCCCCCACCCACTGCATCCCATTCCCCACCCGCTGAACCTCATTCCCCACCCGCTGCCCTCCATCACCCCCACCTGCTGCACCCCATTCACCCCCAGGTGAGGCCGTTCGTTCCAGGAAAGGGAAGGATTGCCATTGGCTGCGACACTGACCTGAGGTGTGACTGGAGTTTGCTGGCCTTGGAGATGAAGTCCTCCCAGACAGGGTATCCGCTCTGAGGAGAGAAACAGGTTCAGTGAGCAGGCGGCAGGACAGTAACACAAACCGCCCCCGACAGTCACACAGGCTCCGTCACGGCAAATCCCTGCCAACATCAGCGGTGTTTATACATACTTCTGTAGCTCAGTGGTTACAGCACTTGCATCGCAGGCGAGAGGACCCGGTTCGATTCCTGGGTAGGGTGAAACCTTAGGCAAGTTTGCTTTCTTTACACACCTGTTTATCAGCAGTAAGTAGGAACCCGATTGTTAGTCGGTTGGTGGATCGCTTTCCGGGGGTAATAATCCCTTAAAAATAATGGTCACTCAATAGACTGTGGGACCCTGTTATGCGCAATTGGCTGCGATGTTTTCCCCCCAACATACACTTTACAGTATATTTTGTGAAGAGCTTAGAGACGTCGCAATGGAATTACTGCATAGCAGCCCATTCAGCCATGTGTCTGCGCTGGTGCTCGCTCCCCCACTGGAGTTCTCTACTCTAACTCCATTCCCTGCTCAGTGAGAGATGCGAGGGGACACCATCCTCTCCACTGAAGGGATCATTAACAACAACAACAAATGACATTTACACAGCGACTTTCATGTCGGGAGGACGTCCCAAGGCGCTGGACAGTCAGGGACCCAAGCTGGTGGTTGGTATCAGGAGGGTTGGAGGGCAGGGAGGGTAGGGATAGGAGTGTGGCCGAAGGCGTGGTCGAAGAGGAGAGAGGTTGAGGAGGACGGGGAAGCCCAATCTGGACGCCAGCTGGTTTGCTCTTTATTAGAAACACATCTGGTGTGAAGTGTTTTTGGTGCAAATCCAGCTGAAATGGAAACAATGCGGGGCTGTGGGAAAGCTTCGGGACACTGGCCAACTGAGATCATGGCTTTGTTACGCTCCCTAAAAGGTGATATTAGCTGCTGGGTGACACCACACAGCACTGCCAACACACTGCACCACACCACAGGTGGTCTTAGAGATTACACCCCCCCCCAGACACACACACACACACACACTCAACATTGAACTCTCATCCATTTCACCCCATCTACAATCAGGGCACATTCCGAGGGGTGGGATTGGGGAAGCGGTTGTTTGTGTTTAAACTGATTTCATAATAGATAATCTCAAAGCCTCAAGTGACAAAATAATTAATAATAATAATCTTTGCATTTGATATCGCACCTCAGCACGCCACTCACATAGCCTCAGGGTACATCGGGAAATGGTTGTAAAAGCTTATCTCAGCAATGTAAGGAGCGGACTCCAGAATCGCTTCCAATTCAGCGGCGGAGCCCAGTCTCCCCCACCCTCCCCTGAGCGTGGCCTACGTGTCACCAGTGGGAGGTGATAACAAGGCTCAGAGGAAGGGAGGAAATCATGTCCGGCATAGCGCAGCGTCTCAGAGTATTCAAGTATTGAATCTCCATGCGCACACACATACACGGCACCCACACGGCACACACACATACACTCACACTCATTTATTCTGCTCTCCACGTTCCGCTGGGGGTGTCGCTGACAATGTAAATTCATGCAAAGTGCAAGTAGCCGTCTGCAGTTTTATTTGCATTTTGCACAGCCCACAGCAAGGAAACTGAACCCACAGCCAGTCCCACAAACAGTCGTGAATTGAGTGACCAATATTTTTTTGGAGGGATTATTAGCCCCAGAAAGCGATCCTCCAATCGACTAACAACCGGGTTCATACTTCTGCGAGGCAAACTGAGGTGTGTGGAGTAAGGAAACTTGCCCAATGTTTCGCCCTGCCCTGGGAATCAAACCCGGGACCCCTCGCTTGCGAAGCGAGTGCTCTAACACTGAGCTACAAGACTCCACTGTATCAGATAGGACTGTGCAGCTTGCAATGAGAGAGAGCTTCCCAGTCCAGCTCCGCACAGGGCACAGCTCACTCACATTCACAGCCACGCTGGCTCTCTCAATCGCCGCACTCTCTGCCCTGGCAGAGTCCCCCGCAGGTCTCCACACGCACTCTCCTTCTCCCCGGAGGGGAAGCTGAACATTTTGTCTCTCGCCCACCAGTTACCGCACACAGACGGCAAGATAGGAAGCCGGGGATTTAATAATAATAATAATCCTTGCTTTTGAGAATAGTGAAGGCTTTATCACATCGTTGAGACATCTCAAAGCACTTCACAGAATATTCTGTAAAGTGGAGTGACTGTGTCTTTTGTGGAAAAACACGACAGCCAGTTGCGCACATCAGTGTCCCATAAACAACAACAACAACAAGATTCCATTTATAGAGCGCCTTTCACATCGAGAGGACGTCCCAAGGCGCTGTACAGGCGCTGTAGAGTCCTGTAGCTCAGTGGTTAGAGCACTCGCTTTGCAAGTGAGAGACCTGAGTTCAATTCCAGGCAGAGGGCGAAACCTTGGGCAAGTTTCCTTACTCCACACAGAGCCAAATAATAATCCTCCAAAACCAAAAACAATAATAAATTGGTCATTTTCAATCTACGACTGTTTGTGGGACATTGCTGTGCGCAATTGGCTGCCGCGTTCGCCCACAAATATACAGTCAATTCACTTTACAGTGTGTTCTGTGAAGCGCTTTGGGACGTCCTCCCGACGTGAAAAGCGCTATATCAAATGCAAGGATTATTATTATTATAAACAGCCATGGAGTGAGTGACCAATTTTTTTTATTTGTAGGTTTATTGGCCAGGACACCGCGAGAGAAACTCCCTTTTCTTTTCAAACAGCGCTACGGGATCTTTAACGTCCAACTGAACAGGCAGACGGGACCTCAGTTTAACATCTCATCCGAAGGACGGCATCTCCGACAAGGCAACTCCCCCCAGAGCTGCACTGGAGCCTCAGCTTAGACTGTGTGATTCCTTATCACATCTTTGAGACGTCTCAAAGTACTTCACAGAATATACTATAAAGTGTAGTGACTGTGTATTTTGTTGGCAAAACAGGAGGAATGGGGACCGGGGAGATATTACATTTTCCACTGCTCACCACAAACACGGTGACTCCATGGTGAAGCACTTGAGCTCACATGTGACACTCCATCAAACCCAAGATTTATTGTTTTCTACACACAAAGCTTCCAGGGAAGTATTCCCATGGGAATTCAACAAGAACTTGCACTGATATAGCACCCTCCTCACAGGGTAGTGTCTCAGAGCTCTTAGAAATTGCGAGAGGATTGCAATTCCTCAGTAAGGAATGCGGCTAGAGAGGGAAAACATGGGGAATTTGTTTCAAAACTGAAGCAACGGACATGACAAAAATTACATTTGCACAACACCTTTCACACTAGAAGGATGTCCTAAGGCGCTGGACAGTGAAAGGTTTGCACCTGACACCTGAGGTGGAGGTTGGAATGAAGAGGGGTGGGGGGGGGGGGGAGTGAAAGTACGATCAGGAGAGAGCAAGGCTACAGGGCAGAAAGCTTAAATTTTGAGGTATTTGAGTCCTGTAGAGTGTCGGAGGAGGTGAGGAGTCACACAGTATTGAGGTCATTTCATGAGGCTGGAGAGGAGAGAGAGGACACATCATGGTTTGGGAGAAGCGAGAAAAGCAAACATAAAAAGAAGTTGTGAAGCAAGAGAGAGGAGCAAACGAGAGAGAGAGTGAGAGAGGAGTGAGCGAGAGAGAGGAGTGAGCGAGAGAGAGAGGAGCAAATGAGAGAGGGAGAGGAGTGAGCGAGAGAGAAGAGCAAACGAGAGAGAGAGAGAGAGAGAGGAGCGAGCGAGAGAGAGAGGGGGGAGGATCGAGCGAGGGAGAGAGAGGAGCGAGCAAGAGACGAGCAAACAAGAGAGAGGAGCAAGCGAGAGAGCGCGAGAAGAGCGAGCGAGAGAGGGAGAGGGAGGATCAGGCGAGGGAGAGAGAGCAGCTCAGGTGTCAGACCTGTAATTCTTTGTCGTCCTGTGGTCAGGAACGCTCCCCTCCCCCCGCGCAGTGGGTGTGGTCAGGTTTCGGAATAAAAGGCTTCAGGGAAAGAATGAGTGAAATAAAGAGGTTCTGAGTGAGACACTGGCTCCTGGCCCAGACCGGTTCACCCACAAAATACACAGTCACTAGACTTTACAGTGTATCCTGTGAAGCGTTTCAAGACGTCTCGATGACGTGATAAGGCATTATATGAAATGCCAGGATTATTACTATTATTATTATGATTGCTCCATCCCATTAGAACATTCATTTAGGTTTCCCTGAGACACAGACCACGGCTTTCATGCACTCGAAAAGTCCCAAAGTGCTTCACATAATTTACTGCACAGTGTAGTGCAGCAGCCAATTTGCACACAGCAATGTCCCTGTCAACAGCCACAAAGTGAATGAGCGATTTTTATTTGGGGGGATTTTCAGCCTCAGGAGACCCCGAGGGAGAGTGGGAGGGAGGGAGAAACTCCCCTCTCTTTTTGAACATTGCCATGTGATCTTTTAACTTCCAACTGAACAGCGCACAGAGCAGAGCTCAGTTTAATGTCTCATCCAAAATCATAGTGTCCCCCAACAATGCAGTGCTCCCGCCACCCCCCCACAGCACTGCAGCTGAGCCTCAGCCTGGACAGTCCCCAACGTGGGGCTCAAACCCACAACAAATGATATTTACACAGAGCCTTTCACGTCGGGAGGACAATCCAGGGATTTGTACCCGAGCTGGATGAGGAGGGATGGAGGGCAGGGGTAGGAGGCTGGCCGAAGGCGCGGTCTAAGAGGGTCTTGGGACGTGCCTTAAAGGAGACGAGGGAACCTTGACAACCTTCGAAGTAGCTCACACACACTCGGCAGGAGCAGAGCAGAGCAGAGCCGAGGCAGCCAGTGGCAGGTCTGGTCCTGATCAGACCTGTGTGTGTTAGTTAGTGTGCAGTCAGCACTTACACCGTCACATTACACAACACAGGGGCTGTGTGAGCGGCAACACCCAAACTACGCAGTTCCAGGTGTGCAATCTCAGGCTGACGGCCGATTTACAACACACTGGAGTGATTCACACTCTTGCATTTTAAGGCTGCAATCCAGTCAGGGGATGGGACGGTGGGAGTGAGCCGGTGGGTGACTCACACCTGACATTCTTTCTACACACAACAACAGCCTTTCTCTGACTTTTAAAATCTTCCAACAGCCTCAAATGGCTCCAGTCACAAACTCAACTCCACACAGACAGAGACAGACAGCAACAACAACAACTTCTATTTATATAGCGCTCTTCACGCAGGGCAGAGCCCCAGAGCGCTCAGAGAGAGAGGAGAATGACACACACACACACACACAGACAGAGACATAAACACACACACAAAGTGAGACAGAGACAGAGAGACGCGCACACGGAAGCACACAGTGAGGGACACCCAGACTGACGCCTCTGCTGCTGGATTGCCAGGAACGATTTGCCTTTATAGAGTAAAGGGTTAAATTCCACAAGTGTTAGGCTGAGGGGTTAGGACACGGTAAGCAGCGAAGATAGGCCCGCACGCACCTACACAGAGGGCATGACGCACGCTACCGCAGACACACCCAGTACACACTCACACACAGGCAGAAAGACACCTACACATACTCACACACACACGCGAAGATGGTTTCATTTAGTGAAACAGAAAGAAGAGGGTGTGTGTGAGAGAGGGAGAGAGAGACACACACACAGACACGTAATAAAATAACTTGTATTTTTACAGCATCCACAAAGTTAAAGTGTCTCAAAGCTGCACAGTAAGCAAGTGTAGTGACTGTTTTCTTGTGGCCAAAAGCATCAGTCATACTGACTGCCCAGCACCGCGCCGGGGGCTCAGGCCTGAGGCGCTGGGGCCTGGCGGAGACCGGGTATACCATAACCAGACACAACGCAAACCCTCCACAGCCCAGACTCTCACACGCACCACGTGAGACGGAGCGGATTAGCCCAGCTGTCAGCCCGGCTCAGCCCCTCACACTCTGGCATCGCAGTCAGAAGGTTGTGGGTTCAAGCCCCCATGTCAGGGACCTTTAGCTCACAGTCTAGACTGACTCTAAACCAGTGCTGTGTGTGTGTGTGTGCGCCCCTCACTGTGTGTGTGTGCCTCGCTGTGTGTGTGTGTGTGTGTGTGCGCCCCTCACTGTGTGTGTGTGCGCCCCTCACCGTGTGTGTGTGCCTCGCTGTGTGTGTGTGTATGCACCCCTCACTGTGTGTGTGTGTGTGTGTGTGCGCCCCTCACTGTGTGTGTGTGCCTCGCTGTGTGTGTGTGTGTGTGTGTGCGCCCCTCACTGTGTGTGTGCCTCGCTGTGTGTGTGCGCCCCTCACTTTGCGCGCGCCTCGCTGTGTGTGTGTGCCTCGCTGTGGGTGTGTGCCTCGCTGTGTGTGTGCGCGCGCCTCGCTGTGTGTGTGCGCGCCTCGTTGTGTGCCTCACTGTGCGTGTGTGCCTCGCTCTGTGTGTGTATGTGTGCGCCTTGCTGTATGTGTGTGTGTGCCTTGCTGTGGTTACGTGTTTGTCTCGCTGTGTGTGTGCATATGTGTGTCTGCATCTATGTGTGTGCCTTGCTGTGCATGTTTGCTGTGTGTGTGTGCGCTCGCTGTGTGTGTACGCTCACTGTGTATATGTGTGCCTCACTGTGCGGGCGTGTGTCTCGCTGTGCGTGTGTGCGCTCGCTGTGTGTGTGCGTACGCTCGCTGTGTGTGTGCGTGCGCTCGCTGTGTGTGTGCGTGTGCTCGCTGTGTGGGTGTGTCTCGCTGTATGTGTGTGTGCTCGCTGTGTGTGTGTGCGCGTGTGTGTGCTCGCTGTGTGTGTGCGCGTGTGTGTGCTCGCTATGTGTGTGTGCGCGTGTGTGTGCTCGCTGTGTGTGTGTGCATGTGTGTGCGTGTGTGTGCTCGCTGTGTGCGTGTGTGTGCTCGCTGTGTGTGTGTGCGTGTGTGTGCTCGCTGTGTGCGTGTGTACGTGTGTGTGCTCGCTGTGTGTGCGTGTGTGTGCTCGCTGTGTGTGCGTGTGTGCGTGTGCTGTAATAACAATAATAACAATAACAACAACAATAATAGTAATCCTTGCATTTGATGCAGTGCCTTATCATGTTGTTGAGATGCCTCAAAGCGCTTCCCACGATACACTGTAGTGTATTGACTGTATTTTGTGGGCGAAACAAGGTCTCCACTGAAGCCCAACCCTAACCTCCTTTCCCACATAAAGCCCCTCCATCTCGACTGTCACCCAGCAATTCAATGGTTAATCTCACCCGAGGTTTAAGGCAGATGACGGGGTCAGGTTAGCGTCAGGTTGGAGCATAAACTGGTCAGATAGACACAGAACATGACATGGACGTGTGACAGGGCACACACGCGGGAGGGAGAACGTTCCCTGAGCTTTGAACAGTGCAGGTGCCGGGACAGACCACGTGAGGGGAGCGACAATAATAATCCTGGCATCTGATGAAGCGCCTTATCAGGTCTTCGAGGCGTCTCAAAGCGCTTCACAGGATACACTGTAAAGCGGAGTGACTGTGTGTTTTGTGGGTGAAACGTTGGGGGAGGGGAGAGAAGGCAGCCGGAGACTCACCGGCCGTCAAACCCGATCCACAGGTTCACCACTGACTCCGAGAACATCAGGGTCAGAGAATGTCGCGTGTGGGGGTGAGTGGGGAGGGGGGGGGGGGGGGGGGGAAGGCTCCTGAACCTCATTACCAACCACACACCTTCCCACCTTCCCACTCACTTCTCTTCACCCCTTCAAGTCCTTGGGTTTACCACAACCCCCCCCCACACGCCCTGCCCCACCCACCAACACACACAAAACCGTGTGTGTATCAGCACTGGTTAATGTTTAATACACCCGAGGATCTCAATCTCCCCTCCTCCCCTCCTTCCGCCCCCGCCCGCCCCCGCCCGCCCCCGCCCGCAAGGTACATGGCTCTAAACCAACACGTGTGTCCCTGAGCCTCAGCGCCACCCGAACACAGCCTGAACCCCAAACCCAGTCCGCCCTCTTCCCCCCCCGCAACTGCACACGCCACGCACACACACACCATACACACACGCCACTCACACACAGACACATACACACACGCCACGCACACACACACACATGCCACACACACACGATTGCCCTCGTCACACGCACTGACTGAGGCCAAACCCCACAAGGTGGGCAACATCCACCGAGCGATCCACAACAACAACTTGCATTTATATATCGCCGTCAGCGGCTCAGAGCATCTGATCCACACGGACACACGACACGGACAGGCGAAGTGACATGGACACGCGTGACCACAACTCACCGCGACACGGACACTCCCAGCCCTTACCTTCAGGTCTGTCATGATGGTCTGGAAGAGGCCGCCCAGCGCACTGCAATCCTTCTCCATTCCCACATCCATAGTGAGCCGGAGACCCCCCCCACACACAGAGCCCCCCCCACACACACACAGAGCCCCCCCCCCACACACAGAGCCCCACACACAGAGCCCCCCCCCCACACAGAGCCCCCCCCCACACACACAGAGCCCCACACACAGAGCCCCCCCCCCACACACAGAGCCCCCCCACACACACAGAGCCCCCCCCACACACACAGAGCCCCACACACAGAGCCCCCCCCCCACACACAGAGCCCCCCCCACACACACAGAGCCCCCCCCCACACACACAGAGCCCCACACACAGAGCCCCCCCACACACACAGAGCCCCCCCCACACACAGAGCCCCCCCCCACACACACAGAGCCCCCCCACACACACAGAGCCCCCCCCCACACACAGAGCCCCCCCCACACACACAGAGCCCCCCCCCACACACACAGAGCCCCACACACAGAGCCCCACACACAGAGCCCCCCCCACACACAGAGCCCCCCCCCACACACAGAGCCCCCCCCCACACACAGAGCCCCCCCCCACACACAGAGCCCCCCCCCACACACAGAGCCCCCCCCCACACACAGAGCCCCCCCCTCACAGACACAGCCCCCCACACACACACACACAGCCCCGGGGGTGGGGGTGGGAGCGGTTCGGGGTTCTCAGCGCTGAGCAGCGGCTGGAAACATTGTAGCCGCGCGGCGGGAACCTCACTTCATCCTCTCCTCCGCCTCTCCCTCTCCCACTCCCTCTCTCTCCCTCTCCCTCTTCCTCTCTCCTCCCTCTCTCTCTCTTCCCTCTCTCCCTCTTCCCTCTCTCTCCCTACAATCCTCTCTCGCTCCCAGTTTCCATTTTGCTCAGGTTGGGGGCGGGGCTATGGCTGGGGGCGGGGCTATGGTTGGGGGCGGGGCTATGGTTGGGGGCGGGGCTATGGCTGGGCCGTGATTGGGGCGGGGCTGTAGTTGGGGCGGGGCTATGATTTTGGGGGCGGGGCTGTATTTGGGGCGGGGCTGTGGTTGGGGCGGAGCTGTGGTTGGGCTGTGATTGGGGGCGGGGCTATGATTGGGGGCGGGGCTGTGGTCGGGGGCGGGGCTGTGGTTGGGGGCGGGGCTGTGGTTGGGGGCGGGGCTGTGGTTGGGGGCGGGGCTGTGGTTGGGGGCGGGGCTGGGGTCGGGGCTGTGGTTGGGGGCGGGGTTGTGGTGGGGGCGGGGCTGGGGTTGGGGGCGGGGCTGTGGTTGGGGGCGGGGCTGTGGTTGGGGGCGGGGCTGTGGTTGGGGGCGGGGCTGTGGTCGGGGCGGGGCTGTGGTTGGGGGCGGGGCTGTGGTTGGGGGCGGGGTTTTCGGAAAAGGTCGGGAATTTCCGCTCCTCCCAACCCCCTCTCCCTCTCTCCCTCTGTAACTCTGTCACTCACTCCATCTCTCACTCGCTCAATCCTCCCTCCCTCCCTCCTTCACTCTATCTCTCCCATTCCCTCCATCCATCCCTCTGCCCTCCATCCCTTTCTCACTCAGTCACTCCCTCCATCCTTCACTCCCTCATTCACTTACTCCATCTCTCAGTCATTCACCCCCAAAAAATGTGGTCACTCAACTCACGACTGTTTGTGGGACATTCTGTGCACAATTGGCCGCCGCGTTTCACCCACAAAATACAGTCACTTTACAGTCTATCCTGTGAAGCGCTTTGAGACGTCTCGATGACGTGATAAGGCGCCGTATCGAAGGCCAGGATTATTATAATTTTTCTCGGGTGGGGGGGAAATGCGAGACAGTGATGAGGAGAAATAAACTTGGCTGTTTCCCCCCACCCCCACTATCCCCCTCTTCCACCAACGCAGGTACGGGACTGGACAAACTGACACACCGACAGCAGAACTGACTCCACTGATGGTATTTAATTTGACTCTGGTTTTCCCAGATTAATTATTCAGGCACTTTGTGTGTAAAAACAATTACAGCAATATTAAACAGCTGACAACACAGCACACATAACACATCACAAACAGATCACAAGCACGCCATGCACACACATATACCGCACACACACACACGCACACACACCGAGCACACACTGTGACAGCCTGGCTCAGTCTCGCTTCCAAGTCAGAAGGTTTTGGGTTTGAACCCCCACATCAGGACATGGAATCACATTGTCTAAGCTGCCGCTCCAGTGGACTGCTGGGGGGAGTCGCATTGTCGGAGCTGCTGTCCTTCGGATGAGACATGAAATCAAGGTCCCATCTGCCTGTTCAGAAGGACATTAATGATCCCAGGGCAGTATTTGAAAAGAGAAGGTGTCCTCTCCTGGTGTCCTGGCCAACTATATAAAATATAAAACTATATAAAATTGCTCATTGGTTGCTGTGTGCAAAATTGGCTGCCGCATTTGCCTACAAATACATAGTCACTACACTTCACAGTAAATCCTGTGAAGCTCTTTGGGACATCCTGCCAACGTAAAAGG
This sequence comes from Callorhinchus milii, assembly GCF_018977255.1. Lineage (NCBI taxonomy): Eukaryota > Metazoa > Chordata > Chondrichthyes > Chimaeriformes > Callorhinchidae > Callorhinchus > Callorhinchus milii. The sequence goes on from NW_024704759.1 coordinate 881,144, forward strand.
CACTGTTATCAAATGCAAGATTATTACTCGTATTACATACAAACACACACACAAACACATAAACAGAAACATATGTACACACCGTACACTCACACACAGACGTACCTCAGAGACACGGACACAGAGAGGTGACAGACTGCCCGTCACCCAGACACCCAGTGAGGGAACCACCGAGAGTCAAGTGTTTAAATAATTCAGTCTCATTCCAATCGATCATTGTGAGCAACAACAACAACAACAAGATTCCATTTATAAAGCGCCTTTCACGTCAGCACATTAAAGCGTATCAATAGCGTCTGAACTATGTCAAAATGTCTCAAAGCGCTTCACGAGTAATTACAGTTGGATATACTGACTGTTTTGTAGGCGAACTCAGCAGCCATTTTAGCAAAAGAACGTAAGAAATGCTAAACAAAAAAAGACTAAGGTATTTTTCAGAAAGCAAAGTCCCACAAACAGGACGCAAATATTGTATCCCATTTATCGGGATTATTGTCAGTCAGGACTCTGACCCCAACAGAGAAACTCAGTTCTTTGTTCCCGAAAAGTGTTGCAGAAAATCCCCCTGAACCACCACAGCCTTAGTTTAACTTCCTCCGGGAAGATGGTAACTCTGACAACAACAACAACATATGACATTTCACGTCAAGAGGACGTCCCAAGGTGCTGGAGAGTCAAGGATTTGGACCTGAGCTGGAGGTTGGGATCAGGAGGGGTGAAGGGCACGGAGGGTGGGGGTAGAAGGATGGCCGAAACAACAGTGCTCCCCCCCCCAACACTGCACTGACGTTTCAGCCTGGACTGTGAGCTCAAGGACCCCGACTTGGGGGGCTCGAACCCACAGCCTGAGCAGAGAGTGTGACCGACTGAGCCAGGCTGACATTTGTCGTGTGTCAGCGAGACGTGGTGACAGAGGTGAAAGGTTGAAGGTGAGAGCGAGATAAGTCAGATAGCAAGTCCCTGCGACCTTTGATCAGGGTTGTCTCTGTGATTGACGGGTAATGACTCACTGCATTGGGCGCCGAGCCAACCTCCCACAGGAAACCCTCCTCTCCTCCCAGCGAGACGTTACCACAGGACTCTCTCCACGACTGAGCACTCTCTGGGTTTGAGCTCAGCAATGAGGGACAGGGACACAACCGGCCGGGCTGCCCTCTGTTGCTTACTGTTGGGAACTGCAGCCAGGCCAGAGCTCCTTTCTCCAGCCATGAAACTATTTAATGTCAGGTTATATAATAATAATCCTTACATTTGATATAGTGCCTTATTACGTCTTCAAGACGTCTCAAAGCACTTCATAGAATATACTGTAAAGTGAATTGACTGTGTCTGTCTGTCCGCCAAGACCGCAATAACCGACTGACGTAGAGATAAGATTTATATCTCATCAGAAAGGTCTTGCATGGGGGGGAGCGCCATGGGCATATTTTTTTTCCGGGGATCTCCTATCATCGATGAGCTATATTAAAATATATATTAAAAAATTCTGCAACAAAGTAGTATAGATGTACAGGAGTCACACACCCTTTCAGAGAGATGCATCTATACTAATAATGACAAATGTCTGTCTGTGTGTTAGGAGTCCTCCCAACAGGATATGTGTGCAAATATATGAACAAGGGATGCTAATGAGTTCAATACAACAAAATTACATTTGTATAGCGCCTTTCACATCAGGAGCTCGTCCCAAGGCACTGAAATAGCACATTTTCTTAATCTTAAGCGATAAAGATGCCTAAGAAGATCAAGGCTCTCAAGGACAAATAAAAATGAAAGAGAGAAGGCCGATTAAATGAAACTGGTTCCAAGCATTGGGTACAGCTAGCATACATGTACATATATATATATATACACATATACATACATATATTCTTATATATACATAGAGATTTTAAGAATGTTTTTGCACAGATCTTACGACAATCACATCCCGTGTTAATTAATTTGGTGGGACTGGTGTGAGGGTCCAGAGGAGGGTGGGACCCAGGAAGTATTCCTTCACACAAGGACTTTACATCAACAGTTATCAGAACAGGGATGGTGGGAGCCAGGACATCAGGACTGAAAGGGAATGGGATAGAGCGGGGAATCCAGAAGGATAAGTGGGAAAAACTTCTGTCCATTGTGGGGGTGGGGGGGGGAGGGAATAGCATCCACTGATGGTAAACTGCCCAAAGCAGCGATCCCATGATGGTGGATGGACCAGTCTAGATTGAAGACACAAACTGCGTGCACAAAGCTTTCAACAGACAGATTTGAAGCTGTGAATGTTTGCTCTGTACAAACCCACCGAGCAGGACATCCACAGGATAGTCTGTATCTGAGCAGCACCGGTAACAGCTGGGACCAGCCCAGTGCACACCTGTCACTCCGGTAACTGTGCCGAGACTCACCCATCCCACCCCCCCACCCAACGCTCAGCAGTTCACAGCGAACAACCAGAGCCTTCGGCAGATTGTGTTGTGTCAGTGTTTGGCCACATCCTCCTCCCCGACCTCTTCACCGCTTGTCATCAGAACATCAACAATGAAACTCTGGTAACTCGCCTCTGCCACAAGTCAAGACGTCCACCCCACATACCCGGCCACTCACTCAATACCTCCCCAGCTGAACACTTTGTAGTCTCAAAACGCTGGATAACTAGTCAACTCTGATAAATAGTCATTTGAGCTATTTCGTCGGGATGACAAGTTATCGGTTTCATTGTAATTCGTGCCAGGCAGCCCCCCACCCACCCTCCGCCCCGACAAAAACATGTCTGCTCTAATCCCATTCCTAAACCCGGAGCTATCACTCCCAGAGAGTCCAGCCTCAGGGACCGACAGCTCAGAAATGTTTCCCATCCCTTTTACAATGTGGGGGGGGGGGGGGGGGGGGAGGAATCCAACCTGTGTTAGAGATGCGATTGCCCAAATGACTGGGAGCAGCAGCCAGTGCAGTGCAGGGCTCAGCTTTTTAAATGTACAAGTTGTATTGACAGACACCTTGGGGACGTCCTCCCGATGTGAAAAACGCTTAAATAAATACAATTTGTTGTTGTTGTAAGCTTTAACCCTCAAAACTCCACAGACTGAACATTACAAACATGTAGCACAGGATTCAGTCCACCGCTCCCTCTCCATCACCCGACCCGCCTCACAAACACAACACACTCTCTCCCCCCCCCTCCCACCACCTTACCTGCCACTCACCGCCTCTCCCCGAATTCCCAGTGTTCCTGCCCTGTCCCTCCAGGATCTGGGGAAGTTTAGCAATTCATGTCTAAATGAAAATTCTGCGTCTGCTTATATAAGACTCTGGAATTAGCCACAGCTCTCCCTCAGAAAAGGTTTACTGTGAAAACAAGATAGTGACTCCATGTCCCCCCCCCACATACTCCATCCTCCCCCACCCACACATACAACACATCCCCCCACCCTCACCCCATCCCTCCCCCACACACATACCTCCATCCGCAGTCCAGCTCCAGTGGTGTCTGGCACGAGCCTCCGTCCTGACCCCCTATCACCAGGCATCAACATCACAGTTTATAATGTTTTTATTTTGCTTAAAAACCTCAGTAAATCTGCACAAATTCCGTCTCCAGTGAAGTACACAAAATGGCAGTGACAACCAGGATTGTTCCCCTGACTCCTGCCCTCCTCACGGCCAAGCTCGACCACCCTAACTGCCTGCTCACTGTCCTTCCCAACTCATCCCTCCACAAACTCCAGATGATTCGGAACTCTCCAGCACCAAGTTCTCCACTTTGCTCCCCACCCCCCAGAGAATAATAGTTAAAAATCCCCGTCCTCATCTTCAAAACCCTCCATGGCCTTTGCTCCTTCCTACCTCTGCAACCTATAAACCTTTAGCAACCTGCTCGCTCCCTCCGCTCAGCGGACACTGGCCTACGCCACGTCAGCATTTCTGCCCCTAACGCCAGGTCACCGATCCAAGTTCTTCACAGGCAATTATGGATGAGTGTAGTGACTGTGTCAAACGATTCGTGCACAGCAACATCCCAGAAACAGCCACCAAGCGTGTGCCCTATTTTATTTGGGGGATTTGGTGGCCAAGACGTCAAGGGGAAGAGAAACTCCCTTCTCGTTTCCACTAGCATTGCGGGAGATCTTTAACGTCCACCTGAACAGGGTGCAGACGGGACCTCGGGGTCACACCTCACCCAAAGGACAGCGTCTCTGACAATGCAACCTCCCTACCACCCCTCCACTCCATTGGAGCATCAGCCTGGACTGTGAGCTCAAAGTCACTGACTCGGTGACTCGACCCAGAACACAAGAGCCACCGAGTGACCGGGTCGGGGCTGTGGTGGGAACGAGAAAGTGTTTAACCAGCGTTTACACTGACTGCTCACATTTACTGGAGACAGCAGAGTGGGTGTGGGGGGATGGGAGAGGAAGAAAAAAAACATATTCTCCTTGGTACACGGTGCCCCCCACCCTACACCCCACCACCACCGGTGGCATTTCAGTCCTTGTGCCGTGTGTCTCTGCGTTGCCGGCGTTTGGCCAGGCAGCTGGCAATGCCTAGGGCTCCGCCCCGCAGGAACCGCACAAAATTGTCCCCAACCAGTGGCCCCATCGCGAACAGCCCCGGCTCCCGAGTCAGCTCGTAGGTGAAGGGCTCCACGTCCACAGGGTTTTGCCGACAGGAAACCGGCTGCTCGGGATCCTGGCCGAGCCGGAGCCCGCGTTCCGGCAAGAAGGAGAGCCGCGGGCCTGCGCCGATCAGCACCACAGCCAGGGACACGTTCAGAACCCTCCGGCGCCCGTCCTCGCTCTCCAGCAGACATTTACCATCGGGACGGAAGCCAGTGACGCGATGTTTGGGGAGACTGCGGTAACCGGGGTAGGAGCCGGAGCCGTGTTGCTGACTCATCATCTGGTGAACCTTGTGGTACTCGGGGTAAAGCACCTTCGGCAGCTGATTAAAGATCATGCGGGGTCCGTCACGCCGCGGCGGAAGGCGTGGACCACCGGCACGTTAGCGTGATGGGCGCCCAGCACAGCGTCCGCGGCAGTCAGCCCGGCTCCCACCACCAACACCGGCTCCGAGTGCCGCCCCAGCACCCCCCCGGCGATGGCGGTCTCCAGCTCCGCCAGGCTGTGCCGGACGAAGGGCAGGTCCTCGCCCTCCACACCCAGGTGGCACGGCTGGTCCTGCGTACCAGTGGCCAGGACCACGTTCTCCGCTTGTAGCCGGAAAGGCTCTCGGCCGCCATCGCCCGCTTCCCGGTGACCGCACACCTCCCACAGGCTCACGCCAGCCCCCTCCTCCTGGCTGTGCTCACCAACTCTGTCCCACCCGCCGGTTATCAGCCGCCGAGGCTCGGTGCACACTCGGCGCATGCTGGTCACGGTGCTGTTGGAGACGAAGTTGCCGTGAAGCCGCATGGCGCTGACGTAGTGTTGGTAATAGGCTGCCATCTCCGCCGGTGTGGCACGGTCATTCCGGACATTCCTGGTCAGGGGGGAGAGAGGAAAAAAATCAATCAATAAGATAATAATACTTGCATTTGGTAAAGCGCCTTATCACCTCGTTGAGAAGTGTCAAAGATTATTACCCCCAGAAAAGCGATCTGCCAATCGACTAACAACTGGGTCCCCACTTACTGTTCCCTGGATACTCATGTGCCAGTAAGGAAACGTTCACCCTGCCCGGGAATCAAACCCAGGTCCTCTTGCTTGCGAGACGAGTGCTCTAACCACTCAGGGCTCCACCCATTCACACTGTTGAGATGTCTCAAAGCGTTTCACAGAATATACTGTGAAGTGGAGTGACTTGGCATCTAATTGCCCACAGCAGTGTTCCACAAACAGTCCTTTTTTTTTCTATACTTTTCTTTGGAGGTATTATTGCCTTCGGAAAGGGAACCACCAATCAAGTCTCTAAATAACCGGGTTCCTAAATCAACCACAGAGTCTCTCAGTGACACCCCATCCCTGTCGTTGGGGAGCTTTGTTCGAGGTAGGAATGTTGGTCGGAGGAAACTCTTCTCCGTAAACTGAAGATCTTTTATCATCCACATAAGACAGGAGCTCGGATTAACATTTTATGTGAAGGTCAGCACCTCTGACAAGGCAGTGCTCTCCCTCACCCTAACCCTAACCCTCGGTGTCCTTCTGCCTGCAGTACTGGACCGAACCACTGGAGGGCAGCCTGAGCATAGCCTCACTGCCAGCACCTGATCCCAGTACACGTCACTCCACAGCAACAGTTGCGGGGGTGGTGGGGAGGGGGTCTGCTGTTACCTGCGTTTATCCCGGACCCAGTCCTTCAGCTTCAGCCCGGGCAGCTCCATCCAACTCCCAAAGCTCAGGGTCAGCATGGAGCCTTCCATCACCTGAGAGAGAGAGAGACGGAGCACAGAGGTCACAGGTAGCAGCAAGAGAGAGACAGACAAGGGCGTGCGAGGAATAATCGGACCAGGGACCCGACTGGGCTACTCCCTGTGGGGGATGTTAAACAGCTCTATCAGGTCCCCTGACGGAATAACACTCGAGTCAATCAGCCCCCCTCTCTGGTGTCAGGCTCAGTCCCGGGATCCGTTACTGTAAAGCGCTCAGAGACGTCTTCTGCCGTGGAGGGCACTATAAATCCAAGTTGTTGTTGTTGTTGAGCCTCAGGTGCTGTGTGGGGGGCTGTGCAGGTGATATTGTTGATGACATTGAGCATAGAGCCTGTTCCCCAGGTACTCACGTGCCAGGCTCCTCCCGGAGGCCCCCGGCCCAGCACCAGGTGTGGGATACGCTGTGCGGCCTCAAACCGCCACTGTAACGGTGACGGGAAAT
>NW_024704759.1:887962-953966 GCF_018977255.1 Callorhinchus milii
CCCGGCCGGAGTCGCCGTCGGGCAGCAGCAGTGTGTCGAACAGCAATGCCACCGGGTTGGCCGAGCGGCCTTCCAGCCCCTCCGAGAGGTACTCCAGATCCTGTGGGACAAAGCTGGGAATGAGCCAACACCCGGACAATCTCCACAACAACCCAGACAATCCCTACGGCAATCCAGCACCCGGGCAACAACAACTCTATATACAGTGCCCCTCACACCCAGAGCGCTTGACAGTGGCGGAGCACCATGCTGAGCCGGGGGGAAGAGGAGGTGACCATGGGCACTGGTCGAAGAGGAAGGTCTACAGACGTGATCTGAAGATGGGGAAGGAAGGGACAAGGCGGAGGGATAGAGGGAGAGAGTTTCTGAGTTTCGGGATGTAGTTGCTGAAACTGCGGCAACCAATGGCGGAACAGAGGGGACGAGGGACAAGCAGGAGGCCAGAGGCAACGGGCAGTGGGTTGGGGAGTCAGCAGGTCCATAACAGTCAACACGCTGACATATTTGAGGGTCTAAATCCTCTGCCCAATGCCCCCCCAACAGCCCAGGTGAGACGTTACCTGGTCGAGGATGGACAGATGCTGATTCTCCTCCAGTTTGTGCTGTAGTAGGGGGTTGGGGTGCTGTCCCCCGGGGGCCAGGTACGGCCGGTAACCGGACAGCAGTGCCGACAGGCAGATCCCAGAGGGGCCGTTTCCTGTAGGAGGAAGGGGGGCAATGGAGGGAGGGGGAGAAACGTTCACAGTGAATAGGAGCTTCACAAGTATAACCATAACACAGCAGTCTCGCAAACAGCAAAGGAGTCCATTCTGATCAGCCCCTTCCATCACCCCCCACTTGTTCACGTGCACTAAGGTGCCCATTAAGCAATGTCGGGTGGGGTGGGGAGGGGCTTCACATCTGTGTTTGTAAACTATTGTGTGAGGTAAACAGCCGTGAGATGAACGGCTAATAATCTGCCGAGATCATCTGCCCCTCTCGTTTCCACTAATGCTGCGAGATCTTTAACTCTTCAATGTTCACTTGAACAGGGCACAGACAGGAGCCGGGTTTAATGTCTCCTTTGAGGTCATGGCACCTCCGACAATGCAGCACTCACTCCCCCCACAACCCCACCCACCCACCCAAGCCTAGAGTCTGAGCTCAAAGTCCCCGATGTGTGGGTTGAATCTCTAACTGTTGCCCCCGGAGCCGGGAGCAGAGCCACCCACCCACAATCAGCACAGGGACAGTCAGAGACGCGTCGCTGGGCAGCTGCCCCTCCTCCATTAAAGGCATCTTCTTCCCGGGGGAAACTTCCCCACCGGAGCGTCTGGCTGCCGCAGGCTCCTGTTTGCCACGATTCCCTCTCCCAGTGGTGTTCACAAAACTGGAGATGGTGGGAAAAAAACAAAATACAATAAAAATAAGTTGAAGTATCAAATAAACAGTCATCCCACTGATCATTCCACATTACCACAAATGTTATCTGTAAAGGAAAGCCACTGATGTGTATCTGATCTTTACTGCGCTCCTGGACACATTAATGGCCATTTTCAAATAGAGAAGGGAGTTTCCCTCTTTCTGTCTCCCGGTGTCTTGTCTGATAATCCCACAGATAAAATGGATCATTCAATTCAGGACTGTGTTTGTAGGTCGCTGCTGTGCGCCAATTGGCCCCTGTGTTTGTCGACAAATACACAGACGCTACAGCTTAATGAAATCCTGTGAAGCGCTTTGAGACATCTCAATGACAAATATTATCATTATTGTAAATTGAGCCCTTCACAACTCTGCCGCAGGGCCATCCAAACTTGTAATTTAATAATCGGAATTAATGATCATTTAGGAAATGAATTGTAACATCTGGAATAATTTCACAGCTCTCTCTCTCTCCATTCAGACAGGAGTAAAACCTGAGAACTTCCACATCTCTCCTGTAAGTGGTGAGCAAGGCTGGGTGCAATTCAACAGACAATCACTGTTCCTGTATTTCTTAACACAAAACTGACTCTGAAATTGAGAATGAATTGAAGAGTTTCCCATAATATTACACGACCAAAACCATAGGCTGAAACCTGGTGGAATTTCAGGCCTCTGATTGCTGTTCGCTATTGGCAGTCGGGTCTTCTGTCTCTCTGCCCCTACCTCTAGAATTCCATCCCAGAGACTCTCTGCCTGGCCTTGCCTCCTTCAAGGCAGGTCTCAAGACCTTCCTTTTCGACTGTGCTCTCGGTCATCCTCCCTCCCTATCCTCCACCCCTCCTGATCCACACCCACCCCACACCACACCCCACACCCCCACACACACACCCACACCACCCACCCCCCCACACACACCCCCCACACACACACCCCCCACACACCACACCCACCCACACCACACCCCCCACACACCCACACCACACCACACCCCCCCCCACACACCCCCACACACCCCCCCCCCCACACACCCCCCCACACACACACCCCACACACCACACCCACACCACACCACACCCCCCACACACCCACACCCACACACACCCCCCACACACCACACCCACCCCACACCCCCCCCACACACCCACACCCACACCCACACCCCCACCCACCACCCCCACACCACACCCCCACACACCCACACCCCCACACACCCCCCACACACCACACCCACCCCACACCACACCCCCCACACCCACACACACACCCACACACACCCCCCACACACCACACCCACCCCACACCACACCCCCACCCACACACACACCCACACACACCCCCCACACACCACACCCACCCCACACCACACCCCCCACACACCCACACCCACACACGACCCCCCCACACACCCCCACACACCCACACCCACACACCCCCCCCACACACGAGCCCCCACACACCCACACACACACACCCCCCCACACACCCCCCCACACCCCACACCCACACACCCCCCCCACACACCCCCCACACACCACACCCCCCACCCCCACACACACCCCCCACACACCCCCCCAACACCCACACACCCCACACACACCCCCACACACACGACCCCCCACACACCCACACCCACACACCCCCCCACACACACCCCCACACACCCCCACACCCACCACACACCCCCCCACAGACCCCCCCCACACACACACCCCCCCACACCCACACACCCCCACACACCCCCCCCACACCCCCACACCCACCCACACACACCCCCACACACACCCCCCTCCACACACACCCCCCCCCACACACACACCCCCACACACACCCCCCACACACACACCCCCACACACACGCCCCCACCCCACACCCCCCACACACCCCCCCATCACACACCCACACACACACCCCCTCGCAAACCCCCCCACACACACCCCCCACACACACCCCCACACACACACACACCCCCACCCCCACACCCCTCACACACACCCCCCTCACACCCCCCTCACACACACCCCCCTCACACACACCCCCCTCACACCCCACCCCCCCCACACACACACCCACACACCCCCCCCACACACACCCTCACCCCCCCACACACAGACCCTCCACACCCCACACCCCCCCACACCCCCCCCACCCCACACCGCCCCCCCACACAGACCCCCCACACCCGCCCCTCACAAAGACCCCCACACCCCCCCTCACAAAGACCCCCCACACACCCCCTCACAGACCCCCCACACCCCCCTCACACAGACACCCCCCACACCCACCCCACACAGACCCCACACACCTCACCCCCACACCCCCCCCCCCCCCCACCCCCCCCCCCCCCCCCCCACCCCCGCTCCCCCCCACACCCCCCACAATCACACACACCTCCCCCACACCCCCCCCTCACACACACCTCCCCCACCCCCGTCCACACCCCCCCACAGCTCCCACACACCCCCACACACATACCTCCCCCGACCCGCCACACCTCCCACACCCCCACACCTCCACCCCCACACACCCTCCCTCACACACACACCCACACACCCCCCCCATCACACACACACCTCCCCCATACACACCCCCCCCCCACCTCCCCACACACCCCACACCTCCCCCACCACCCCCACACACCTCCCCCACCCCGCCCCACACACCTCCCCCACCCCCCCCACAAACACACACACCTCCCCACCCCCACCCCTCCCCCCAATGGATTGCTTTTTTGGGTGTAAGAATCCCTTCAAGTAGTAATAATAATGAGGTCACTCAACCCACGACTGTTTGTGGGACACTGCTATTCCCAATTGTCTGCCGTGTTTCGCCAACAGTTAATTCTCTTTGCAGTATATTCTGTGAAGTGCTTTGAGACGTCTCGAAGACGTGATAAGGCACTATGTCAAATGCAAAGATTATTATTAGTAGTATTTGATAACAATACCTTCAACCTCAAGGTCTCAAAGCGCTTCCCAGGGGCCAACTGTCAAGTGTAGTGACAGTGTTTGGTGTGTTTCACTCGCTTTATTAATGTCTGCAAGTGAGAAGAAGTGATATAATCATGAGCCTGTCCTCTGACCCCAGCCGGGAAGCGGCTGCATGCCTTAATTGCACATGGATATTTCCAGTTTATTTATTATTATTATATACGTGGAACTGGCTCTTTACAGTCTTTTGGTTCAGGTTTTACCCCTGGTGTTGATCACACTACAGACGGCAGCAGTTACCTTTAAAAGGCTCTGAGAGAGACGCTCCAGCAAATGTGAGGATTATTGTTCCAGTTCCCAACAGCCTGGATCCAAATGAGCAAATGGGAAAAAAGAATGTAAGAATAAAATAATAGGCAAACCTTTTTTATTTTTTGCCCAGCCCAGTGTCTGACACACACAGAAACCCATCATTGTGCTTAACGCGTCCCCAAACAAACTGGAATTCCAGGCGTCCCACCTACATATGGAAATCGCAGAGATAGATTGTTGGAATGGAATGTGCACTCTCTCTCTCTTCCCTGGAGCGACGTATCCTGCTTACCTAATTCCGGAAAGTATTAGGCGTAGGTTGGCAAAGAGACAAGGCAAAACATGTTGTTAGCGTGTTAGCGGGTCTTTTCATAAGCAGGCGAGGGTGAGGGCTGAACACACTTTACTGGAATGAGGCTATTCTGCTTCAAGTCCTAATCTCACTGAGGCGCGTTTCACATCCCAGCTTCGCTGCCAAGTCTGGTTCAAAAGTATACTGTTTGCTAATGGAGCCAGAGCGTGTGGGCTAGGCCGTTGGCCACCAGCCAAGCTGCTGGGAGGAATAAGCTCTCTCTTGAGTAAAAGTCACAAAAGGGGAAATTAATTGACAATTATTTGTTTTACAACAGCAACAACCTTGGCCTCCTCACCCCCTTACACAATTCCCCTCTGGCATGAACACAATGGGAAAGTCAGCCAGGTGTCACAATATCTTCCTGCCCTTCAAATCCCTCTCACAATCAGACTCTTTGACTGTACTTTCTGTCCCCCTCATACTCAACTTTCGCCCCCTTGCTCCCCTCTCCCTCCCTTTTGCCCCCTCCCTACCCCTCATCCTCCCCTTCACATAAAAAGTATTTTGAGGTGCTCTCCTGGGTTAGAGTAAAGCTCTCTCTACACTGTGCGTGCACACTCCCAGGTCAGGGTTAGAGACACAGTAAAGCTCCTCTACACTGTGTGTCCACACTCCCAGGTCAGGGTTAGAGACACAGTAACGCTCCCTCTACACTGTGTGTCCACACTCCCAGGTCAGGGTTAGAGACACAGTAAAGCTCCTCTACACTGTGTGTCCACACTCCCAGGTCAGGGTTAGAGACACAGTAACGCTCCCTCTACACTGTGCGCCCACACTCCCAGGTCAGGGTTAGAGACACAGCAAAGCTCCTCTACACTGTGTGTCCACACTCCCAGGTCAGGGTTAGAGACACAGTAAAGCTCCTCTACACTGTGTGTCCACACTCCCAGGTCAGGGTTAGAGACACAGTAACGCTCCCTCTACACTGTGTGTCCACACTCCCAGGTCAGGGTTAGAGACACAGTAAACCTTATGAGTGAGCATTTTTCTTGCTGTTTTCTGAATGTGTCCAAAGAATGGGAATGCTTGGGGTTAATATGTACAGCCATGTCACTCTGCATCTGTAAATAACTGTAATGAAGTGTTAGAGTAATAAATTACAATGGAAATATAACTACATTAGTCATTTAGTATCCCTCACATTCACTGAGCTCAGTGGGGCCCAAGTCAAATGTCCTCTAATCCCATTATTTGCACCACAGAGTCCAGATTGGCCAAAAAGAAGTACGTCTCCCCCATAAAATATACAGTTAACACCCTTTACAGTATATTTTGTGAAGTGCCTTGAGACGTCTGGAAGATGTGATAAGGCGCTATATCAAATGCAAGGATTATTATTATGATAAAAAGCAACAAGAAACCTTTACAATTGATACACTGCTTTTGTTAAAATGATACTATTTGAAAAGCACTTCACAGGGTATCTATCCTGTTTATTTTGTGGGCAAATGCAGCAGCCAATTTGCACATAGCAATGTCTCCCCCCCCAACACATAGCAATAAGATGAATGAGCAATTGTTGGGGGATTGTTGGCCAGCACAACAGGAGGGAGAGAAAAATTCCCCTTCTCTTATCAAATAGCGCCACAGGAAGTGCTCCGTGTGAATGGCACTATATCAAATACAATGACATTTACACATCACATTTACACAGCGCCTTTCACATGAGGAGGACATCCCAAGGTGCTGAACAGTCAGGGATTTGGACCCAAGCTGGGGGTCGGGATCGGGGAGGGTGGAGGGCAGGGAGGGTAGCCAAAGGCTTGGTCGAAGAGAAGGGTTTTGAGATGCACCTTGAGAGGAAGCGAGGCAAAGGGAATATGGGATGGATTCCAAAGGGTGGGGGTAGAGAGGCTGAAGGCCCGACTGCTGATGGTGGGGCGGCCGTGCAGGGGACGTGGACCAGGTCACAGCCTACTGAGCGGAGGGACGGACAGGTTGATATGGGGTCAGCAGGTCACAGGGATAGGAAGGAGCAAAGCTGTGGAGGGCCTTGAAGGCGAGGATGATGATTTTGAACTCTGGGGGATGGGGAGCCAGTGGAGCCGGGTAAGGGTGGGGGTGATGGGGTCACAGAGCCTGATGCAGGAGAGGACACGAGCTGCAGAGTTCTGCAAGATCTGCAGCTTGTGGAGGGCAGAGTTGGGAAAGTCGACAAGCAAGGAGTTGGCATAGTCAAGTCTAGATGTAATGAATGCGTGGATGAGGGTTTCGGCAGCCTGAGGGCTGAGGCAATGGCGGAGCCGGGTGAATGTTGCGGAGGTTGGGGAAGGCAGAGTGTGTCATGGCACAGTCGTGGGGTAGAAAAAACAGTTGAGGGTCAAACAAGACGGCAAGGTTCCGGACTGGCTCGAGGAGGTGCAGTGTGCATCCACGGATGGTGATGCTGTCAGTGCCTGAGAGGATTTGATGTCCGACAGACATTCTATCAGGACAGCAGTGGTCCTAGAGTCGAGGGTGGAGACAGAGAGATAGAGTTGGGGATCATCCGCATACATGTGCCAGTTGACCCCATGTCTGCAGATGATGTCACTAAGAGGAAGCATATAGATATTGAAGAGGAGGGGACCAAGGACAGAGCCCTGAGGAACGCAGCACAAGATGGTATGGCGGCTAGAGGAGAAGCCGTTTATGGAGATGCAGTGGAATTGTCAGGGAATTGTTGATGTCCACCTGAACAGGGCCGAGAAGGGAGTTGGATTTTGGGGGTGAGAATCCTTTTACGGTTTCCTGAATCTCAAGGGACTTAAATTTATGTCAACCTGTTGGAGCATTTGCAAACAAGAGGTTCTGGGTTCGATATCTGGGCAGGAGAATAAACCGTTCTGTCAGCAACAAGTTGCATTCACACGGTACCCTTCACACGGAGTAGTGTCACGGAGCAAACATGCAAACCTGGCTCAGCGGTAAAGCTGGAGAGATCAGACTGTAAACCATCTCTGAGGTAAACTGATTGTGATTATAATCAGTTGATTTGTCATTTTAATCTCTCAGTTGATGTCAAATCAGAGAAATGAAGTGTTTATCCACAATGTGGGACTGGGCGACTGGTGCCCCCCGCGGCCACTCTCAATACTACACACAGGGCTTTACACCATCAGTTCAGCCCTTTCCTTTTTAATTGAATAATAAATAATAATAATCCCGGCATTTGACCCGGCGCCTCATCACATCACTGAGACGTCGCAAAGCGCTTCACAGGACACACTGTAAAGTGTAGTGACTGTGTATTTTGTGGGCGAAAACGCGGCAGCTAATTGAGCACAGCGACGTCCCCACAAACAGCCGTGGAGTGAAGTGAGTGACAAGTGTCGGGGGATCGTCGGCCAACGTCGGGGGATTGTTGGACATCAGGAGAGAGAGAGAGAGAGAAACTCCCTTCTCTTTTCGGTTTGCGCTGTGGGATCTATAGCGTCCGCCTGGTCAGACAGACAGCACCCGGGGCCACTGGGGGCGGGGCCGCGGGGGCGGGGTCACCGGGGGAGGGGTCACCGGGGGAGGGGCCACCGGGGGAGGGGTCACCGGGGAGGGTCACTGGGGCGGGGTCACTGGGGGAGGGGCCACCGGGGGAGGGGCCACTGGGGAGGGTCACCGGGGGAGGGGTCACCGGGGGAGGGGTCACCGGGGGAGGGGCCACCGGGGAGGGGCCACCGGGGGAGGGGCCACCGGGGGAGGGCCACTGGGGGAAGGGTCACTGGGGGAGGGCCACTGGGGGAGGGGTCACTGGGGGAGGGGTCACTGGGGGAGGGGCCACTGGGGAGCGTCACTGGGGGCGGGGCTATAAGGCCGGAAGCAAAGTCGTCTCAAAGCGCTTCACGGGAGAGATCAGCGCCGCCGGACACAGAGGTACCGACAGCCGCTCTCACCGGAGGATTTAACTTTATATATAAAACCAGAATTAATGCAGAATTCCCGAGTGCGGGAAGTGTGAGAGAGAGAGAGAGGGAGTGAGAGAGAGAGAGAGACAGAGTGTGAGAGAGAGAGAGAGTGTGAGAGAGAGAGAGAGAGAGGGAGTGAGAGAGAGAGAGAGACAGAGTGTGAGAGAGAGACGGAGTGTGAGAGAGAGAGACAGAGTGTGAGAGGGAGAGGGAGAGGGAGAGTGGTGTTGGTCAGTGTGGTCAGAGGCTGAGGCTGTGGGGGAGGGTCTGGGACTGGGATACAACGCTCCCCTTTTTGTCTGTGTTGGGCTGAGCGGAGGCAGAGACTCTCTCCTGATTGTCCTGAGATTGTCCTGAGATTGTCCTGAGGACCTGATCACAGCCCAACCTCAGCCATGTTTGCTGTCATGGGAAGGATTGAGCTCTGAGCACAGCTGCAGCTTCTGCCCTTTGTTGGTTGGGATCAGTATTGCAGAGTGTGAGAGGGAGAGAGAGAGACAAAGTGTGAGAGGGAGAGTGTGATCTGCCCTCACACAGACAGCACTGCCCGGCCCGGCCCGGCCCATCAGCAGGTCCTGGAGGGGCCGAATCCTCCCCCTCAGCCCCTGGTAGCCCTGCAGCCCACACCCTCACTAACGGGGAGGGTGGCCCTCGCTGGACCAGCGGCGGGAAAGCTGCCACACAGCGCTGCCTCTCAACGGCAAACTACGTGGTTTAGCTGCTTACACTCCGGCAGTTTCCCCAACGCACACTCTGGGGTCCATAAGCCTTGGCTCTTGCCAACCTGCGCCTCATACTGTCCGGAATTAGGTAAGTACGGTGCGTCCCTTCAGGGAAAGAGAGAGAGAGAGCGTAGTGATCTGCCGTCACACAGAGGAAGGGGAGACACTGGAATGTAGGGCACAGTGAGCACCTGGCACTAGGGTCAGGCCGGGTTTGCCCTGACGGAGAGGCCATCCTGTCACCTGAGTTGGATCCAGGGCAACAGTGGGCAAATGTAGTTGAGGAACAGATCAGCCATGATCATATAGAACGGCGGAACAGGCAGGAGGGGCTGATTGACATACTCCCTAGTGGAACGTGTTTCAATCCAACTTGGCTAATGGGGGTGAGCAGGCCTAACCGCACTCACCAATAATAAAACAAAACTCTCTCACTCTTCTAATCTGCCTCCAACTACTGACATCTCACAGCCTTACTGACCGCGATGGAGAGACACGTCTTTAAACAGCAAACAATAACTTACATATACACACAGACATACAATCAGTAGCACATGAAACAAGCCTGTGAGCCCCAACTAGTCCGTACCGGTGTTTAGACCACACACAAACCCACCTCCTGCTGCTGGTCACTGGGAACGTAGCTCAGTGGTTAGAGCATTCACCTCACAAGCGAGAGGACCTGGGTTCGATTCCCAGGCAGGGTGAAACGTTGGGCAGATTTGCTTATGCCACATGCCTCTATTTACCTAGCGGCAAGTAGGACCCTGGTTGTTATTCAAATTGGGGGATCGCTTTCCAGGTCTAATAATCCCTTCAAAAAAAATTTTGTCACTCAATCCACAACTGTTTGTGGGGTCACTGCTGTGCACAATTGGCTGCCGTGTTTCACCCACAAAGCAGTCACTACACTTTACAGTATATTCTGTGAAACGCTTAGAGACATCACAACCGTGTGATAAGGCGCTAAATCAAATATAAGGATTATTATTAATGATAATAAAAGAACAGAGACCTGGGCTTTCAGGTGACTGAATCCTTGAAGGTGGCAGGACAGGGAGATAAAGCTGTAAAAAGGGCATATGGGATACTTGGCTTTATAAATAGGGGCACAGAGTACAAGAGTCGGGAGTTTATGTTTAACCTATATAAACACTAATTAGGCCTCAGTTAGAATACTGCGCCCAGTTCTGGGCACCGCACTATAGGAAGGATGTTAAGGTATTGGAAAGGAGGAGATTTACGAGGATGGTACCAGGAATGAGGGACCGTGATGATGAGGAAAGGCGAGAGAGGTGAGGATTATTCTCATTGGAGCAGAGAAGGTTACGAGGAGACCTAATAGAGGTCTTCAAAATCATGAGGGGATTTGATAGGTTAGAAAGGGAAAAACTGTCCCCACTGGTGTGTGTGTCGGTGACTCGAGGTCACAGATTTAAAATAGTCTCTAAAAGCCGACGGGGAGTGAGAAGAAATGTTTTCATGTAGCGAGTTGTTCGAATCTGGAACGCATCGCCTGAGAGGGCGGTGGAGACCGATTCGATAACTACTTTTAAAAACGCGGTGGACGGGTATTTGAGGAGGACGGGTTTGCGGGTTATGGGGAAAGGACTGGGGAGTGGGACTGACATTAACTGTTCTATTCAAAGAGCCGCACAAACCCGATGGGCCGAATTGTCTCTTTTTGTGCTGTACCATTCTATGATTCTATGATTATTATTAATGTTACACTAACCTCCAGTGACCAACCTCTCTCTCTTTCCTTCCTGGGAAAGCTGACGTTTCCGGTGTTGGGGAAGCCGGGTTGTGGTGGCCGTGCCGACCAGGCTGGACAGTCGGGTCCTTGACATGGGGGGTAGGGCAAGGCCGGCTCTGCCCCCAGAGGAGGAGGAGGATTGTCCTGGTGATGATGATGAAGGAGCCGTTGTGCCAGCAATGATCTGGAGCCTGGAAGAGGCGGAGATGCTGGAGGAGGTTCAGACAGGAGCCTCGTCCTGTGGAGCGACCGCGATCATCACTGTACTGCGGGCACTGGGTGTGGAGGTTCCGCCCGGAGCTGTGGAGGCCTGCGTCCGCACCAACCAGCGCAGGAACCAGGCCCACCTGCCCGACTACCTGCTGTCCCGCAGCGTGGCCGGTGAGGGACTGCTGGGCTGGCCCCGCCCAGTGCCCGCCCCAACCAGACCCCCCCCCAGCCCTGACCAGTGCTCCACACCCAGTCCCGCCCCAACCAGCCCTGCCCCTCCCACTGCCCTGCTCCCAGCCCCGCCTAGTGCCCCATTCCCACCCTAATTCCAGGAAGTATTAGGTGCAGGTTGGCCAGAGTCAAGGCTTGGGGGGAACCCAGATTGTGCGTTGGGGTAACTGCCGGAGTCTAACCAGCTAAACCTGGGTAGAAAAAATAGAAAAACAGATTCTTTTCTAGAGGGGGAGAGATTAGATAGTGTTAGTGTTCAGAGGGATTTGGGTGTCCTTGTACACCAGTCTCAAAAAGTTAGTTTGCAGGTGCAGCAGCAACTAAGAAGGCGAACGGCAGTTAGCGTTCATTGCAAAAGGTTTAGAGTACAAGAGTAGGGAAGTCTTGCTGACTTGGTGAGACCGCACCTGGAGTATTGTGTGCAGTTTTGGTCCTTATTTAAAAAAGGACATAGAGGGCTGCAGCGTAGATTCACTCGGTTAGTGCCTGGGATGAGGGGACTGACCTATGAGGATAGGCTGAATAAACTGGGGCTGTATTCTCTAGAGTACAGAAGAATTAGGGGGGATCTTATTGAAACATATAAGATTCTTAAAGGGCTGATAAAGTAGACACTGAGGGACTGTTTCCCCGGGAGGAGAATCTATAACCTATAACCAGGGGTCACAGTCTGAAAATTAAGGGTCAGCCTTTTAGAACAGAGTTGAGGAAACATTTCTTCACTCAGAGGGTAGTGAACTTATGGAATTCACTCCTCCAGAAGGCTGTAGATGTCAGTCCTTGAACATCTTCAAGGCTGAGACTGATAGATTTTTAAAAAAGGGGGATTAGGGGATATGGGGAGAGGGCAGGTAAGTAGCTCAATAGTTAGAGCACTCATCTCGCAAGCGAGAGGACCTGGGTTTGATTCCCGGGTCAGGGCAAAACGTTGGACAAGTTTCCTCACCCCACACACACATCTCTCTTTACCAGCAGTGAGTAGGAACCTGGTTGTTAGTCAATTGACGGATTACATTTTTGGGCTTAATAATCCCTTCAAATAAAAAAAATGCAGTCACTCAACCCACGGCTGTTTGTGGGACGCTCACTGCTGTGCACAATTGTCTGTCGCATTTCGCCCACAATTTAAACGGTCACTGCATATTACAGTATATTCTGTGAAGCTCTTTGAGGCGTCTTGAGACATGATAAGGCGCTGTATCAAAAGAGAGGATTGTTGTCATGTTGCCCCATAATCGGCAGGTCTGAACCCTGCATTCTGACCTTTGCCCTCCCTCCCCCCAGGAGCCACACACCAGCAGCTGCTGACAGGAGTGAGTGAAGCCACCGAGGGCAGAGTGATCGGCCGCTTCTTCCCGCTTTACCCGGTGCGGGAGGTCAGGCTGAGGTCGTGGCTGGCCGGCTGGATCCGCCGTGGAGCCGTGCCCGTGGCCACCATGAACCTGCAGGTAGCCCCGCCCGAGGGGGAGGAGGTGCCGGACGCCTGGCATCACCAGATGATCTTCGGGGTGGACACAGCCGGCATCTACCTGACCAACCCCATCCAAGTGGGTACGAGATCGGCACTGGGAGCCCTGGGGCTGCCCTCGTCTCTCAGGGCTGGGGTTGGTGTTGGGGCTGGTTGGTTTGGTCATGGCACAGGTGGTGAGGTGTTAGTAAGGTGTGGGCTGTGTGTGTGAAGGTGAGGTGTGGGCGGTGAGGGTGAGGTGTGGGCTGTGTGGGTGAGGGTGAGGTGTGGACTGTGTGGGTGAGGGTGAGGTGTGGGCTGTGTGGGTGAGGGTGAGGTGTGGGCTGTGCGGGTGAGGGTGAGGTGTGGACTGTGTGTGAGGGTGATGTGTGGGTTCTGTGTTGCTGGTAGAGGAGAGTGAGCTGGTGAGGCGGAGGCTGTGCAGTGAGTCGGTGCTGCTGGTGCGACGGGAGGACATCCTGACCCGGCTGACGGGGGGCACGGAGCTGTCACACCTCAACCACGACCAGCGCTGGAAGGTGCTCAACGTGGCAGGTGAGGGGACGGGGCTGAGATTGGGGCTGGGATTGGGGCTGGAGCTGAGATTGGGGGCAGGGTTGGGATTGGGGCTGAGATTGGGGCTGGAGTTGGGTTGGGGCTGGGGCTGAGATTGGGGTTGGGCTGAGGTTGGGCTGGGGCTGAGGTTGGGGGCTGAGATTGGGGCTGGGGTCTGTCTCCCACTTGGTGTCTTGCTGAGGTGAGAGGGATGTGGTGCCCAGTGCTCCCGCCCCCTGGTTGGATGTGGCTCTGGGCTGGACTCACTCGTTTTCCCCCCACCCAGGTACAAACGGTGAAGCCCCCCTCTCACTGTCTCTCTCCCCACCCCCCAGGCCAGGTCAAGCAGATGATCTACGAGATGTCCCTGGGGGATGTGGCCTTGACCCCATGGGTAACCATCCCTGCTGCCTACCAATCCGGCATCAGCCTCTTTACCCTCAGCAACTCCCAGACCGCCACAGACCTCCTCACAGCCAACGAGTTGCCTTTGAAGCAGTGAAAGTAATTCCCCTCCCACCCCATCTACAACAACAACAACTTGCATTTACAGCGTGCCCTTCACACAAAACAGTGTCTTGGAGTGAGTGAAACTGTCTGGCGTGGGGAGCCAGCTATTTCCTCGGACAAAATCTGAGTTGTAACGATCGGGGTTGCTAGGCTGACATTAACGTGAGTCGCATTTCGTTATGAGAGAGAGAGGGGGTATTTAAATGAGTGACCGAGTTGTGGATCAGTACAGTTGGTTTCTGATTATAAATGAAACTACAGCAGCTTTCATTCTATGTGCAAGTGTTACAGCTTCATGTAGCTCGGGGGCCGTCCAGAACTACAAACATTTTCGTGAACGCAGAATGCAACGCAGGAACGCAGCCCGCACTCCATATACATGTCATTATACACAATCTGTACATTGTTGTATCCGGTGTTTTACAGGATGGGTTTTGGAGGGAAGAGAGTTAAGCGATGCCACGCTGTTTGTACTCTTGTGGGACAAGGTGGCAATTTACAGACAGTCCCTTAAGATGTGTAGAGTGATGACCTAGTTTGGGAAATGCCTCCCTCCCCCGACCATCCATTCCCAGTGTGGAGGAGAGCCGGGAAATGTACCGGGAATAGAGCGAGTGGAACAGGGAGAGCGACAGAGCTAGAGGGGGACAGACCGAGAGTCACACTCGTTGAAATGGGAGCGATTCAGTGCAGATACTCCATTCCTTGTGTCGCTGTCACTGCTACTTGTGTGTTCTCTAAGTCACTTATTTTTATAAATCACACTTTCCCACCCGACCTTCAGTTGAGATGTTAAAACCAAGGCCCCATCTGTCTCCTGATCAGATGGACATTAAAGATCTCCCACGGCGCTTTTGAAAAGACAAGGGAGTTTCTCTCTCCCAGTGTGCTGGCTTACATTCCTCCACAGAAAAATCACTCCCTCACTTCATGACTGTTTGTGGCAACGTTGCTGTTGCCGTCTCCTTCATAAAACTGCACCAGCCTGTGTTTAAACTCTCGCTCCCTGGTAAACAAGCCCGTGTTTAAGCCCTCCCTGGAAAACAGAGACGTGTTCCCAAGGGAGGAGAGGATCAAACATCAGGCTGGGCTGAGCGGTAGCGTCTGCTCAGAGACGGTTCCAGTGTAAGCAGCTGCCTGTCTGTCGCCCAACGCATTGATCAATAATTGATTGCTTCCTCGGAGTGCTGCAGTACAGGCAGCTGCCCGAGGGATGTCAGCGTGGAGCAGCCTGTGAGTCCGTTTTATTTGGAGGATTGTTGGCCGGGACACGGGAGAGAGACTACCTTCTCTTTCCGAACATTGCTGCGGAATCTTTACTTGAACCACCTGAGCAGGCAGACGGGAACTCGGATTAATGTCTGATCACAGGACTACAATAATCAGGTGTAGCTCACAGCCAGAGGATGACGCTCGCAACAACAAATGACACTTGTAAAGCAAGCGCCCTTCACGTCGGAAAGACGTCCCAGGGCGCTGGACAGTCAGGATTTTTTGGACCTGAGCTGGGAGTTGGTCAGGCGGGGCGGGGGGTTTGTGGAGGGGCGGGGGTGGCCGAAGGCACGGTCGAAGAGGGAGATCTTTAGACAAGATTTGAAAGAGGCAAGAGAGGGGGCGAGGCAGAGGGATCGCGGGATAGTGTGTGGGCAGAGGTGCTGAATACCCAACCACTCTCGGTGGGGTGAGTAGTGTGGGGGCCCTGAAGCAGTTGGTGTCTGTTGAGCGGAGGGAGTGGGCAGGCGGATTTGGGGTTAGGAGTTCGGAGAGGTAGGGGGGTATTGTACTCGATTCTCTGCTGGATGGCGATCCAGCAAAGCCAGGCAAGAGTGCGGGCGATTGGTTGGTGGAGCCTGGTGCGGGAGAGGTCACAAGCTGCAGAGTTTGACTAATCTGCAGCTTGTGGAGGGAAGAGTTGGTAAGTTCAGTGAGCAGGCGGTTGGTGTAGTAAAGCCGGGACGTGATGAAAGCGTGGATCAGGGTCTTGGCGTTCTGAGGTGAGAGGCGGAGGTGGGGAATGGCGGAACGGGTCATGGTACGAATGTGGGGTTTGAAGGATAGCTGAGGGTCGAAAAGCACACTGAGATTTCAGATTGGCTCAGTGAGGTGAAGAGCGCAGACGTGAATGGTGATAATGTCAACGGCTGAGATGTGGAGGCACTGCCAGGAGCCAAGCAGGAGGGCCTTGGTCTTGCCAACATTGAGCTGGAGGAAGTTGGCTCTCATCCAGGACTTGATGTCAGACAGACAATTACCCAGGACATCAACGGTCCTGGAGTCGAGGGTGGAGGTAGCCAGATAGAGTTCGGTGTCATCCGCGTACATGTGGAATTGACCCCGTGCCCGCGGATGACATCACTGAGCGGAAGCACTGTATAGATTGAAGAAGAGGGGACCAAGGGCAGGGTGGTGGTGGTGGGGGCTGTACTGTTTGAGTCCCTTCACAATAGGCATGAAGTGCAGTGATTGGGTATTTATAATTGAATGCGGCAACCAATTTGCACACAGCAGTTTCCCACAAACAGCCGCACAGTGAGTGATCAATTTTATTTATCTGGGGGATTGTTGTCGGCCAGGACCCGGGGGAGAGAAACTCCTTTCTCTTTTTGAACAGTGTCATGGGATCTTTAACATCCACCTAAACAGGAAAGACTGGACCTCGGTTTAAAATCTCATCCAAAGGACAGCAGCTCCGACAATGCAATTCACCCCATCACTGTATTGGAGCGTCATCTCAGACTATGTGAGTTCAAGTCCTGATGTGGCACTCCAACCTTCTGACTCAGAGGCGAGAGAGCGGCCAGTGTGCCAGGCTAACACACAGGCTTATCCCAATAAGGGCTTGGAGACATAGCAGTAATCTGCATTAATCCTGATAGGTTATTGCCTGGGTAATCTCCAACACACTGCGGGGGCCTGAGCGGCAATAATAACGTTAATGCAGGCAGTGAGGCAGAGTCAGACCAGGACAGGGCACCAACACACACAGTCTGAGGAAAACGGGATGTTTCACAGACCAGGGAATGGGGTTAGAGTAGAGAGTGCAAGATTTTAATTCCTCACATTACAGGTGGATGACAATGCTGACAGCTTTGATAAAGCTCTTGATTTCACATCCCCCCCATCTCTCTCTCTTTGTCCACAGCAAGAGATTCTATTTAAAAAAAAGTTGAAAAATATTGCCGTGAAAAAGTACGATGTTACTGCATATTTAATTTTGACATCAATAATTCTGGGTTTATGAATAAAAAAAACATTTCTGCTTTAAAGGTTCCATTAAGTCGACAATGTGAATTAAAAACGTTCACTGAATCTGAAATGTGTGGAGGTGGGAACTCTTTTCTGTTATCAAATGATGTACAAAATAATTAGCTTGTGTTATACAAGGTTGGGTGAAACCTTGGGCAAGTTTCCTTACTCCACATGCCTGTGTTTATTTAGCAGTCAATAGGAACCCGGTTGTTAATCAATTGGCGGATCATTTTCCTGGGGCAATAATCCATCAAAAAAAATGTGGTCATTCAATCCACGACTGTTCGAGGGACTCTGCTGTGCACAATTGGCTGCCGTGTTTCGCCCACAAAATAGTCAATTCACTTTACAGATATTCTGTGAAGCGCTTTGAGACGTCTCAACGACTTGATAAGCCGCTACTTCAAATGCAAGGATTATTATTATTATTGCTCGCAATTGGACTATTATTGGGAGGGAATTGATGAGACAAAGCATCGCAGAGCGGGCCTGAAGGGCATCACTGCTGTACCCTCACCACAGCGTTGTTCTTCCCTGAGCGAGTTCAGCCCGAGATAAAGAGCAAACACAGCAGCCGGGCTCAGAAACCTTCAGGTCAAATTTTCTTTCAGAGCTACAGAAGCGGCAACGTTTACACTCTTCATTTAACTGACTGAAAAAAAATAATCTTGTTCGAGACAGAAAACATAAAGGGAGTTTCAAGTACATGATCCCAATCCCCTGGTTTGGGCAGTCACTCACTCGGTGGCTAACCAACAGAGAATAAGAGAAAAAAATCCTAAACCTCCTGGGCACGGGAGTATCCTCTGCTTCTTGCTGACAATCTCCGTCCACTCCATTTAACAGCAACATATTTCCCTTTTGTGCTGCGTGTTTCTTAAACTGATGAGCATCTGCCAAATACAGCTTATTCATCAACAATCCTCAGCTCTCCTGAAAGCTCAAGTCAATCGCTCCAGGACCCAAGCGCCTCTCCCAGCCCCTTGCTCATTCTCCTCGAACGCCTGCTGACTATGTCCAGCACCTCCAAAGTTCAGCGTTTCTCCCCATCACACACTAGTCAAATCTGGGTTCCCGGGCTTACTCCACACGCCTCTGTTTACCTAGCAGAAGTACAAACCCGGTTGTTAGTCAACTGACGGATCGCGTTTCTGGAGGTAATAATCCCTTCAAAAAAAATAAATTCTAAATAATTTGGTCACTCTATATTCTGTGAAGCGCTTTGAGGCGTCTGGAAGATGTGATAAGGCACTGTATCAAATGCCAGGATTATTATAGTCTCTACATCCCCATCTTCCTTTTTTTGTTGTCCTGAAGCTTCAAATTTCCCTCCCGCATCCATCCTAACACACACTCCCCTTCCTCCCTGCATTAAATTGCACCATCTCCTGTTCTGATTCATTCGCTCCAGAACCCCAAGGATGTAAAACTCTTTTCTCGCTCAAGGGTGTGTTTTGTTGAAGAAACACATTCTGATTCCTGTGTGCCGGTCTTACGTCTTCAGTCTTGGGAAAAGCTGCTGTTTTGTGGTAACAGATGCTCTGTTATAGCAGGCAAGAATTGGGATTATTCATAAAATATTCTGGAACTAAATCAAAGTCCATTCGCCCAGTCTCTGGGGAATGACTCTAATTTTATGTTGTTTAACAGAAAATAACAGCCATCAAATACTCGTCGCATTACTGCTGAGTGGCCCAGCCTGGGTCTGAAAGTTATGGGTTCCAACCTCACCCACGTCAGGACCTTCAGTCTCACCCAAATCCGCAGTAGAATAACGGGGAGTACTGTGTTGTTCAAATTCCCCATATAATAATAATCCTTGCATTTGATACCACGCTTATCACAACGTTGAGTCAAAGCACTTCACTGAATAGACTGTAAAGTGAATCGATTGTATTTTGCAGGTCAAATGCAGCAGCCAATTGCACACAGCAGTGTCCTACAAAACAGTCGTGGATTAAGTGACCCTTTTTTTTGAGGATTACCCCCGGAAAGCAATCCACCAATCAACTGACAAACAAGTTCCTACTTATTGCTAGGTAAACCGAGTCGTGTGCAGTAAGGAAACTTACCCAATGTTTCTCCCTGCCCGGGAATCGAACACGGGTCCTCTCGCTTGCGAGGCGAGTGCTCTAACCACTGAGCTACAGGACTCCCATCAGCCTGTTCAGATGCACATCATGTTATGATGCCTCGACAAATGATCCAAACCCCACCCTCCACCTCCCACACACATTACTTGGTCATTCACGTTGTGTGGGATCCTGATGTTGTGAACTGGCTGCCACATTTGTCGACAAAGAAACAGCAACATCATTTGACAGTAATTACCTGTGAGGCGCTTTGACATGTTTCAGCATAAAAAATGCAATCTCTTTCTTAATGCTAAAAGGATCAGCGCCATCACTGACTGACCTTATTTTTAGTAGTTATGTTGCAGACGTGTAGGCTGCAGGAAGCGCAGACACACTAATTACCCTCGTGCTGTATATTTTAGCAGCTCAGTCGCAACAGTGTTCTTATTTAGAACATACCGAGGGAGTATTTTGATGTTCACAAAATAAAGAAACCTCCAGATGTTAAAAGCAACTTAAGAAAAGCACCTCAGCCATTGAGGATATGTAGATGAGAGGCTGGGCTGTCAGGACCATGGAGATGCTACATCGAGGATGAGCGATAGAAAGATACATTTGCCTGTGCCTCTGAGACCAGTGTTTTTCTGCTCTCAATCCCAAGACTGTTTCCCCTCCCCCACCCCACGCAAATCAAGTATAGAAATCATAGAATTCTACAGCACAGGAGAAGGCCATTCGGCCCATCATGCCTGTGCCGGTCCTTTGAAAGAGCTTTCTTATCAGCCCATTTCTTCTGCTCTTTCCCCAAAGCCTTGCAATTTTTTTCTTTTTAAGTATATATCCAATTCCCTTTTGAAAGGTATTATTTAATCTGCTTCCACCATCCTTTCCAAATCATAACTCTCTGCATAAAACAATTTCTCACCTTCCCGCTAGTTGTTTTTGCATCTTAAAAGATCTCCATCAAATCTCGTCTCAATAATATTACTTACATTTGGTATAGTGTCGTTCACATTAGGAGGATGTCCGAAAGCACTTCACAATCTCCTCTGTTCACAGTGGGATAAACCCGTTTAGCCAACCTCTCTGCGTGTGTGTATACGATCTCATCCCAGCTGGACCCTGTCCATTGTGAGGCCTTCCTGCCCGGCAGGTACAAGTAGTGCCTTGCTGTGAGGACCGCAGCGAACAGAGGGATTTCACCCTGTCAGCAAGTTGTTCCAGTCTTGTGGGGTGAACACGAAAGCCAGGCACTCCCATTTATTCCTCCAATAACACAAGCAAAATAAACAGGTAACACAGGTCCCAACACTGGAGTAACCAGGTGAACCTCCCCACTCTGCTCTTCCCTGGCTCCAAGACACCCATTATATGGACTGCAGCTCACTGGCTCCTACTCAATTCCCAATCAGATCAAATGGGACTCAGGTGTCAGCCCCATGACCCACACAGGGGGCACGTCTCTGTGACATTTCAAAGCGCTTCACAGAATATACTGTAAAGTGAACTGACTATTTTGTGGGCAAAATGAGGCAGCCAATTATGCACAGCAGTGTCCCATAAACAAACGTGGAATGAGCAACCAATTATTTGTGGAGTCCTGTAGCTCAGTGGTTACAGCACTCGCTTTGCAAGTGAGAGACCTCAGTTCAATTCCAGGCAGAGGGCGAAACCTTGGGCAAGTTTCCTTACTCCACACAGAGCCTAATAATAATCCCATCAAAACCAAAACAATAATAAATTGGTCATTTTCAATCTACAACTGTTTGGGGGACATTGCTGTGCGCAATTGGCTGCCGCTTTCGCCCACAAATATACAGTCAATTCACTTTACAGTGTGTTCTGTGAAGCGCTTTGGGACGTCCTCCCGACGTGAAAAGCGCTATATCAAATGCAAGGATTATTATTATTATTTAATTTTTTTTAAAAAAGGGATTATTATCCCCAGAAAGCGATCTGCCAATTGACTAACGACCGGGTTCCTGCTTACTGCTAGGCAAAGAGGCGTGTGGAGTAAGGAAACTTGCCTAACGTTCAACCCTGCCCAGGAATCAAACCCAGGTCTTCTTGCTTGCGAGGTAAGTGCTCTAACCACTAAGCTCCAATAAGGTGCTGTGCAAATGCAAATCACTCAGGAAGAGTCTCTACATTTTACAAAAATTTTCATGTATAAAAAGATAGTCATTTTGCAGGTTTAATTGCATGGTTGGCTTGGGAGGATTATAGCTTTCTGAACACTTCTGACAAACCACGAGGATGCGAGAGCAATTTCACTTGCTAGTGGTTTGTCACTCTCTAATTATACGTTTGGCAAGTTTATTTTTGGGGGGGGGGGGGGGTAAGTTTGTTATACTTATATTTAAACTTTAAAAAAACAAAGTCACCTCTAAACATTTACCTTTTCACCGACATCATGACTCTGCTTAACTAGGCTGCAGATACCTGCTCTAATCCCATTTCCATGCTCTTTCACCAAACCCCTTTCATATCTTTAAATTTCCTTTTAAATGACTTGGCTTCATGCAGACTTGCTGCAACGTGCTCAACATCCTAATAACTTTTTAAGCTTTTAACGGCTCATTCAAAGAAAATTAAAAGTAAACTTTTTTTAAAAATAAAAAGCCGGAGATCAGAATTTATTCATCGTGAAATTATTTCCAGAGAAAGGCACATCATGGGGGAGGCAACCAGAAGTTTGACCAACACACTGGATTGAATAACTCGAGCACAAGTCATTGAAGCGAGTTGAGAAAAACTTAGGATGCCCCAGTCGGTTCTCAGTGCCGTCCTTTCTGTCAGAGAATACAACAGTGCAGTCGAACATGCAATATTTCTTAAGGAAATCTCTAGGCCAGGAGTGGATCAACCTTTTGGCTGCCGAGGGTCGGTTGCCCTGTTTGAGAAACGTCAGTGGGCCACATAAGCATAAGTTTTGCGTTTCCCTTCCGGAAACATAACAACATTTATGGATTATGGAGGGAGGAGCAGGTGAGCCAGATGGAATGGAGAGAGCTGGATGAAATTGTCCCGAGGGCTGGATGCGGCCCCCGGGACGCCAGTTGGACCACTCTGCACTAGAGGAATCAGGAGCTGCACATTAATGGATGGGGGCGGGGGAGGGAGAAAAGGGGAGAAAAAGAGGTTCCTTGTGATGTTTTGGATTATTTTTCCTCTTGCCCTGTGGTGACCTTGCCAAGATCAGGAAAAGGTACGTTAGTATGACAGAATCGTTCAGATCCTTTCGTTTCATACAGAAAACAAGTGTTTATTATTGCAAAAAGATCATTCCCGCCTACTGCAGCCTCCAACTCGTTGGTAAACCTGATCACATCCCAAGGCTTCAACCCAGCTTTCCTAACCCTTATTACCAGGACAAAAACCTCAGAGATGATACAATTATCATGGTATTTCATATCTCCATTTATCTAAGCATCAACGCACCGTAACCTCAGAGTGCAATGAGGTCTTGGAGAGTGATTAAAATAACGCTCTCATTAAGGGGACACTCTAATTAACTGCTAGTGGGGGTGGATTACCCGCATACAGCAGTGCCAGTCCTGTACATGTACACCAGAGCTTTCAGAAGCTGAAACCATCACTTACTGAGGTGGCTCCCCATTCATGAGGCTGTGGCTGTGTGATGAGGGGTTAGTGGGATTATTGTCTCCCAGTTGGAGACAGTGGGCTTGGCTTCCACACTGCCCACAAGTCTGGTCACAAACCTCAGACACACGGGGCATTCATACACAGCAATTATAAAGGTCACTATAGCAGGAGCAGGGCTGGCCAACATAGGAGATGAGAGCACATTTGCACAATGCAGAGCAACACTTTAGCAATGCACTAATAGGGATCAATGCACAGTGTAATACAGGGTCCCACACTGTACTGAGCAATACTGCTGTGTACAGCACAGCCACAATGCACTCACTGCGCAGAAAGGCAGGCATGGTACAGGTTCTTCGCAATGCGGAGTGAGCTGTCATTATACAATGTATTGTGTAGCAGTGATCACTCCCAGTGAGAAAGCAGCATACAAGGCTTGGATTCACCCTCCCCTCAGTCAGGCCGACATGAAATCCCCATGACCCAGGAGCAGCACAGCCAAGCACCGGCAGCCATTACCTCAGTCTGTCAGCAAGGCAGCAGAGGTTTCTCTTGTTGGGCCTGGGGTGAAATTCTGGAAGACAGATGACAAGGATCTGTCACTGTCACACTCCGTAACAGTCCCACAGCACACCAGGCGAGGCTGATTCGAGTCCACAATATTCTGACAGTTACCATTTTTTCCCCTCTTTTTTTTAAATCAAAGATTTTTCCTTGGGGTTTATTTAGTTTGGTGGGTGAGTAGGGGTGAGGAGAGAAAAGGGAAGACTTTTTTGTTGGGGGTGGAGATGAAAAGAGGAAGAATGAGCAGAGAATTAATATAGTAATTAATACATTAGAACAGGATTCCTTCATCGCCAGCAGCCTTGCCTGGCGTCTGGGCTCCAATATTCTTGAGCAGAAAGAATAGGCACCAGTGATTCCACAGGAAAGCCTTCTCCTCCTCCCCCCAGGCTTGTCCTTATGTTAAGCTGAAAAACAAGCAGAAAAGAATCTCCCATTAATATACAGTCCCTGGTGTTTCTCAGTTAACAAATATACAACAAAAGTAATAATCCTCGCATTTGATATAGTTCCTTATCACATCTTCCTGATGATACAAAGCGCTTCACAGAATACATTATAAAGTGTAGTTACTGTGTATTTTGCGGGCGAAACGCAGCAACCAGACGTCTAGAAGTTGTGCTATATCAAATGCAAGGTTTATTATTATTATATAATTGCACATAGCAGTGTCACACAGTCATGCATTCAGTGACCACATTTTGTTTTCTTTGGAAGAATTACCCCCCGAAAACGATTTGCCAATCGACTAACAACCGGGTTCCTACTTATTGCTAGGTAAACAGAGGTGTGTGGAGTAAGGAATCTTGCCTAAGTTTCACCCCGCCTGGGAATCGAACCCGGGTCCTCTCGCTTGTGAAGCAAGCGCTCTAACCACTGAGCTACAAGATCCACTAATCAACAAATACAGATTCGACTATGGTGCAAGTGAATAGTTTAAACAGATCCCCGCTCTGACCTACCCCCACACCAGAGGGAGGGGCCCTGGCAGCCACTACACGCAAATCATACGCTCTATATGAAGAACAAGAACACAAGGAGTGATTACAAGATTATCTCGCCTCCTGGGTATAGACAGATTGTTTGTGACAAACCCGGACTTAAAACTTCTTGGTTACTGTTACTGAGGCGTTCCCTGGCCTGTCCGGGCAGGCTGCCGCGTTTGCTTACAAACACAGTTACTGTGATCAGCAGCAGTTCCCGTACAGAGACTGGGTGTTGTTATCGTTGGACGCTTTGTCAAATGCGAGGATTATTAATGCTGCTATTGTGAGACATCTTTATGCTTCAGTGGACAGTACCTCAGTTACCAAACACTGATAGTTTCACATTCAGCAGCGATGGGAGACGAGGGCAGGAATGAAGAGCTGCAAGGCATCTTACACAGAAAGGGGGTAACAAATAACAGGTTCCCTGACACACTAATTCAGTGCTGTAGGTAACACCACCCTCTCACTCTCTCTCTTCCTCTGTTTTATGTTAACTTTGATCACTAAGCCAGCTGTGGCCTTTTCCTCAAATCCCATTTTCTACTTGAATGAAATTTATTTTTGTTCCAACCACAATAGCAATTAATTGACTGTACGGAATACATTATGCCAGTGGCTTTGCTTCCTAACAATGCAGTTTAATAATCTTCCAATACAGTACATGCAGTGGGGAGACACTGGCCAGGATATTTAATCTAGAAGGTGCCACAGTGGGTTTCCTGAGAGAAGCTGATGTCTGAGGGTTGGAGGATGTGGGTGTGAGCTGTTATGATGGGCAAACCTCCAGTCATCGCCAATTTTATTTCAGTAATGCACATTCCGTATGTGCCAACACAATTTAATTAAATATCGCCGGTAAAACAGGCTCACTGTAAAACCTAGACCCATCCAGCAAGTACCCTTCACTCCAACTCCTGTATTAGTTCCAGGACACTGTCCCTTTAAGTAATATTTTAGAATTAAACTATACAGCTCCGATAGGGACCCTGTCCCTTTAAGAGATCTGATAATAGGGTATAATAATAATCCTTCCTTTTGATAAAGTGGATTGACTGTATATTCTGTGGATGAAACTCGGCAGCCAATTGCTCACAGCAGTGTCCCACAAACAGTCGTGGATTGAGTGACCACTTTTTTTTAAGGGTATCATCTGCTACTATTATTTTCTGTAAACTGCTTATTCTAAAGATAACGAAAGTCTCTGTTCTTCTCTTCATAACCCTTATTCCTCTCCTTGCATTCAATGCTCTAAAAACCATCTCTCTATAACTGCCTTTGGTCTTCGTGCTGAAACTGTGTCTCCTCACTACACTCTACAGGGCTCTGCTTGACGTTCCTCCATCCTCTACGAAAGTGCTATATATGTATAAGCTGCTGCCACTCTCAGACATGA
Organism: Callorhinchus milii; assembly: GCF_018977255.1. Taxonomy (NCBI): domain Eukaryota; kingdom Metazoa; phylum Chordata; class Chondrichthyes; order Chimaeriformes; family Callorhinchidae; genus Callorhinchus; species Callorhinchus milii. The sequence goes on from NW_024704759.1 coordinate 914,146, forward strand.
TCCACAATCTCAGCCGCACAGCGAATGGGAACAGATGCAGCCACTAATCCAGCAATTGCCTTCAGCTGTTTTAAGAGGGAGGGCTCTCTCTCTCTCCCCCTCCCATGATGTGCGGTAATCTGCTCAGTAATTTCACTCATCTGCGTCTGTGCCAAGAATTCCAGTAAAGCCTGTGATCAGCGGCTTCTCGTCCTGAATGACGCTCCTCCCCTCTCTCTGGCTTTTAACAGTCAGTTATGAGATGGCTGGGAAACAGACCCAGGAACTGGGAGCCTCGCCTCACACCCTATACATTTACCTAAACTCTTCACAGAAAATCACAACCACTGAGGCATTAATTAAAGAAATACAAGGACAAAAACATTTCAGCAACTGATAAAAAAAACACAAGGGCCAGTAAGCCAAGTCTCCTCTCAACCATCCCACCCTCTCCCTCACCCCCTTTAATAATAATTCTTGCATTTGATACAGCGCCTGATCACGTCTTTGAGACGTCTCAAAGCACTTCACAGAATATACTGTAAAGAGAATTAACTGTATATTTTTTGGCAGAAACTCGGCAACCAATTGCACAGTGTCCCACAAACAGTCGTGGATTGAGTGACCACATTTTTTTTTCTGAAGGTATTATTTACTGCCCATGGAAAAGCGATCCACCAATCGACTAACTGGGTTCCTACTTACTGCTAGATAAACAGAGGAGTGTGGAGTAAGGAAACTTGCTCAACATTTTTCCCTGCCTGGGAATCAAACCCAGGTCCTCTCGCTTGCGAGGAGAGTGCTCTAACCACTGAGCTACAAGACTCCTTTCTCCTAGTCTTCCCTCCTCACAAATTCCATACGTTCGTTTCCCTCCGTGTGAAACACCTTCTGCCTAACAATTGCTGTAATCAGATCCTTTAATAAGCTGAGGAACTCAGTCAGACTGTTCAGAGGAGCAATGGCCACAGGACTATCAATACGATTAATAGCTACATTATGTGGCTATAAAGTCACACCATTGACCTTGTCAAAGTCACCTGTGCGTTTGGGCAAGGAGCCCCCGATAGGGGGAGTGAAAGACAAACCACCTCTGCGTTCCCCATGGACGTGGCTGTGGAGATGCAGGTGTTTTTGATCATTCAGTCCCAGGAGCAACAGCTCCGCTCTATCGCGCAAGATTAACCAACTGATGTACGATAACGGTGCCTGTGACCTTGGACTGTGCAGGACTCTCTCTCTCTCTGTGTCAGTCGTGCACAGTCCCTCCTAGTGGGCCACAAGCCTCCTGCAGACAAACACAAGCTGATGGGAGGTAACCTGTTGTAGATGAATCAGTGGTAATGAGCATAGCTGTGGGTACGAACCTGATGGGAGATTGACATTTTACAACAGACTTTCTTAAAGGGGCGTGGCAGGCACCGCTGCCTCGAGTGCTCAAAGTGAAGTGTGCTGATGGAAATGTCGACGATTTATTACCCATCGATTCAAATTTTTAAATAAATGTCCCTTTCTTTGCTGCTCCATGATTAGCTTATCAGAAACCCGCAAGCTGTAAGCATAGCACCCTCTCACCGCACTCACATGGGGGGGAGGAGGGGGACTGGGGCAAAGGATTTCCACACAGGGGGAAACGGCCATTGGTATTTATGCTTTCAACCTCGGAGATCAGACTGACGTCACATCAGGGACAAAGCTTGTAGGAGGGTTGGAAGGGAAAGAAAGACCTAATCTCGTCCCTCTAGAACACCTCCCCTCTCATTCCCATTAAAATGCAGTCCAGTGTCCTGGCCTCAGCCACTGCCCCTGATAACCAGTTCCAGGTGTTAATTGCTATGGTTGCAATGACTTCCCTGCTGAAGTTTACTGAAGTTAAAACCACCCCTGCTGGGATGTGTTACAATACAGAATAAATGGCTCACCCCCAGTTGGTCCCAGTTGCCCCAGTGGGCCTGGGTGCTCCGGCTCGAGTTGACTCACCTTTCTATCAGCGAGTCTCTCATGGTGGTTGTAATAGCACTGGGCTGAGTCTCGTTTAACTTGAAAACGCTCTCAATGACTGAGAGTTCGGTGCTGGTCGTGTCGAGGCCGCAGAAAGCACACCAATCGTTCACCACCATTCCTCCGGCAATCACCTCGCTGCCGCGGTTCACTGTACCTGCCTGGAATACATACAAATCGTTAAATTCTACCACCTGTGGACTCGGCACCGAAGGCACCAGCACAGATACGATGGGGAGAGAGCAAGGGAATGGGGGTAGAGTAGAGAGCTCCAGTGGGGGAAGCAAGCACCAGTACAGACACGATAACATGAATGGTTTCCCTCAGTGCTGTAATTCTGTGTGATTGAGTGATCCCTAAAGAATACATGGATACTGGATGCAATTTGAGAGCAGTAATAATGGATGTGCAATTTTGCCCTTTGAAGGACTTTCTCAATCAAGCCACTATTTGACTAGGAGACTATACGGAAAGGGAGTAAACAACACGCTCCGGGATCTGAGCTGTGCGGTTTGACAATGACCAGCAGTGCACACATCCCCGGGTTGCCGAGCGAGCAGCAAACCATGGCGTGTTTTGAAAGAAAGAAAGCTGAATGAATGTGACTCCGGGGGCTTTGCAACAGAAATCTCCCCAGAGTCACTAAAAGCTGTCTTGGGGAATGGAAGGCAGGGGAGGGTGATCAAATATCAAGTCTCGAAACACTCAATCGCCCTTGTGTACAGTGACTCAATCCTTTAATATTGGTTTGTTCTGGTCACAATCTGGTTCTTTGGTCCTTTTACCATTGCTGACCTTCTCCATCCCAGCTATACTCCGCCCCACCCCACCCCACTGCTAAAACTAATCAACACCATACAAGGTGGTGGTATGGTAGGTAAGATAGATGGGTGAGAGAGAGGCAAGAAAGACCTGTCATTGTCCCCATCTCATGCCCGGAACCCAACAGCAGAGAATGAATCACAACAGCAAACGTTAACCCTGATGGAGTGTAAAAGCACAGAGGATGTGTCCTGGCTATAGCCACCGTCACTGCAGCAGGAACCAGCAGGCGTATGCAACAGCACAGGTTACAGGTACATGGCAGCCCTCACCCCACTTTGACTGAAACATATGGAGGCAATCAAATGGCTCAATTATCCACTGACTGGGAATCTCCATGCCTCCATCACATCAGTCCTCATGGTTCCCCATCGTTGAACGGATCGTATTTAAGATCCTCACACTCATTTTCAAATCACTTCATGCCCTGGCACCTCCCTACCTCTCCAAACTTCTTACTCCCCAACCCACTGCCTCCTCTTGACTGGCTCCGGCCTTCTGCTTGTCCCTCATGCCCTCCATTCCATCATGGTGGCTGTGCTTTCAGCTACTATGCCCCAAACTGTAGAACTCTTCCTCTATCCCTCGAATTCAAGATCCTCATCCTCACCTACAAGGCCATTCACGGCCTCGCTCCCTCCTACCTCTCTGACCTACTATCCCCCTACTTACCTGCCCGTACCCTCCGTTCCTCTGGCTCCGGTCTGCTCCACATCCCCCGTCCCAACCGCCCTACCATCGGTGGCCGGGCCTTCAGCCTCTCAGCCCCGAGGCTCTGGAACTCTATCCCTCAGTGCCTTTGCTTTGCCTCCTCCCTTTCCTCCTTCAAGGCCGGTCTCAAGACCTTTCTCTTTGACCGTGCCTTCAGCTCCCCTCTCGACTCTCTACCCCCTCCTCGCTCCCTCCCCTCACCCTGACCATTTCCCCCCTGCTCGGGTCCTGACCCAACTGTACAGCGCCTTGGGACGTCCTCCCGACGTGAAAGATGCTCAATAAATGGAATCTTGTTGTTGTTGTTGCATTGCCCCTTCTTTCCCCATCTTCAGGTTGCTCTGAAGACCTGCCCCTTTGACCATGCCTATGGTCGAACCCCTCTCTCCCCGGCTCGGTGTCATACTCTGCCACTGTCAAGATCTACAGGATGCTACCCTGCATGAGGGGTACTATATGTTGTTGTTGACCGCAGGCATCAGCACCGATCACTCTCAAGGCTGGTCCATCCAGGGATACAGAATAACTCCGCTGCCTGTGCACTTGTCAGTCAGTCCCAGTCTATTGATTTGCAGTTAACAGGCACCTCAGTCCGAGCTGGTGCGTCACCAGCTAATTCCCAGCCTCCCTGCCATACGCAGTGAGGGGGACGGAGCGTGTCGTCACGGCTATAAACAGAGATTCAGAGGCACGGGCAATGTTACCGGTTGCCCAGGCAACGGCAGAACAGACACGAGCAATTAATGTCAGCAAAAAAAGCAGCAACATCTGAAGAGATTAAAGGCTTCACGTCCCTTCCAGACGGAGTCTGTGTGAGCTGGCAGGGGCTCGGCAAGCGGCATCTCTAACAGTTGTGTTGGTGTTGGTGGGGGTGGGGGGGAATGAGAAGAGTAGGGATGACATGAAGAAGCAAGTGTTTTATCATAACAAAAATATTCAGGTTTGGGGTCCATTTGATCTCATCCTTCCACAATGCCAACCTCACCGCTTTCGTATCACGTTAGCCTCTGCCACACCCCACCATCCCTCTAACCTTGCCCGGCTGCTGACTACTCTGTGTAAAGAGATCCTTCCTGGTTCCTAAACTTGCCCTTCACACCTCAGAGCCCGTGGGCTCTTCCCCTGTTGCGGTGGATATGTGAAAGTCTTACTGTGGGTTTACTGCCTCCATCATCGTCACAGGAAGGAGGGTGCTCTCTACCAACCTCCTTGTGTTATAGTCAGAACCAATGGCAGGTAAATGGGGAGGGAACAGGAGCCCTCTGTAATGTCCAGCTGGAGAGCACATGGGGATGACAGATCGCAAAGCACCGGGGGGGGGGGAGGGAGCATTACTTACCCCAAAAGTCTAAACTACCGCATACATAAAGGGAACCTGAACCAGAGAAAATAAGAGAGAAGAAAAACTGAAGGAGCTTTTTACCACAAGAGGAACTTGCAGCAGCGAGGACAGCTCATCCTGGTCCGCAATGGTGGTCTTCGGATGGACCAGACCTCCCTGGTTACTGAAAGCACAGTAACTGCCAACCAGAACCTGCCCAGCCACAGTCTGTCGGAAAACCTCCACCTTCAAGACGTCAGCTAAGATCTCCTCGGTTTCCTGCAGAGAGAAAGGAAATAAATGCAATTAGCTCAAGCCTGCATTCTCCAGTCTCTCCCACTTAATGAAGCACTTCAACAAAATCAAGCCCAGTGGTAACAGCACAGACATTAAATACATCAGTGGATTGACTATTACTCCAGAGGAGCCTGCTTGTTGAACAGAAGTGCAGTTATCTAGAGATTGTGCTCCCAGAGGGTCAACTGTTTTTCTTACAGTAGGACCAGGCAGGCAGCACCAATGTACAGTGAGAATATGGCTTTAGTAACAGTCCTGTAGCTCAGTGGTTGGAGCACTAGCATGCAAACGAGAGGACCTGGGTTCGATTTCCGGTAGGGTGAAACTTTAGGTAAATTTCCTTACTCCACAAGCCTCTATTTACCGAGCAGTAAGTAGGAACCCCGTTATTCATCGATTGGTGGATTGCTTTTCTGGGAGTAATCCCTTCAATAATAATAATAATAGTAATTTGGTGGCTATGTGCAATTGCTGCTGCTGCGTGCAATTGGCTGTCTCAAAGATGTGATAAGGTGCTATATCAAATGCAGGGATTATTATTATATAAGTGGAATACCTTCTGCCCTGGCCCAACAGCTCACAGAAGAAACCAGCATCATCAGGTTCCTTCTGCAGATCCTCTCCTTGAATCTGAATTTGTCTCTTTCCACCCCAGAAACCCAAAAGATTCTCTTAATGGATGCTGGATCCATTCAAATTTTCAAGACTGAGGTGGATAGATGTTTGTTAGGTTAAGGGTATCAAGGGGTATGGGGCAATGGTGTTTGTAGTTGAGGTACAGATCAGCCATGATTTTATAGATGGCAGAACAGGCTCGAGGGACTGAATGGCTTCCTCCTGTTCCAATATTCCTAGCAGCTTCCTTCATTGCCCTATTTTTTTTTACATAATTCCCCCTTCCTTTCCCTGGAAGATTATTCTGACAGCTCTGAAGGTTAGCAGTGAATGAGATGGATTGCATGGAGCTGGCTTGCGGGAGTTCAGCATGATGTGACGGACTTTTCATCGAACTGAAAATCCATCTGATCTGCAGGAAAGAATCATGTCTGTAATGTAACAGTACAACATGCAAAGTATTCAATAAGAGGTTTTCAGAATAAACCAAGAGGATGAGAGAGCACAGACGAGCAAGAGAGAGAGATTTTTTTAAAAAAGCTGTAAATATTAATGACGTGATTAAAGTGGCCAAGGTAGGAGCAGCAAAGCTCAGTGGGTTTGAAGCAGGCAGCAGATAGGACTGGGACTAATGCTATTAGCTCTCGCCTTCCTGTTTGACTTGCTGCTGCCCGAGGATTAGCGCATGCTGAACTCCTATATCCCCTCACTGATAAGAGCAGCAGGGTCATACGGTCACGGGCATGCAGTTTAAAGGCAGCCATTTAATCCCTAAGACTGAAAAGCATCTCAATGAACGCCAGAAATAAACTCAGGGTAAAAACAGCGGTGGTGGTGGAAGCAGAATGCATTAACATATTTATTTGTCTTGCTCATTAAGACGCATAAATGTACGTGTAAATCATCGATATAAACCAGGACAGTCAATTAAAATAATTAATAATAAATAATAATCCTTGCATTTGATATAGCGCTTTTCAAGTCGGGAGGACGTCCCAAAGCGCTTCACAGAACACAGTGTAAAGTGAATTGACTGTGTATATGTGGGCGAACGCGGCAGCCAATTGCGCACAGCAATGTCCCACAAACAGTCGTAGATTGAAAATGACCAATTTATTATTGTTTTGGTTTTGGAGGGATTATTATTAGGCTCTGTGTGGAGTAAGGAAACTTGCCCAAGGTTTCGCCCTCTGCCTGGGATTGAACTCAGGTCTCTCGCTTGCAAAGCGAGTGCTCTAACCACTGAGCTACAGGACTCCACAATTGCCTCATTGCAGATCATAGCGTGAACCCAGATAGATTATTGGTATTTTTGTCTCTTATGTAAGCAGAATTCCGTGGCCCCAAATTTAACCACATCTTAGCCTCAAGGCCACGGCTTTAGTATTTAAGATTGAATCGAATCTTGGAAACAAAAAGAAAATTCAGTCTCGATTTGGAAGCAGTTTTTAACCCTTCAATTTTTAAAGAGACATGCGGGAATTTTTTTTCCAAATTAAGACTTAATTTAAGAATTTTCTCAAAAAAATTCTACGGAATTTAAAATTTTAAGACAGTGGAATTTCAGGCCGCTGGTCAGAAGATCTTATATTTCTATAATAATCCTTAATTTGGACATAGCAGCTTACCATGTCTTCGAGACATCTCAAAGCGCTTCACAGAATATACGGCAAAGTGAATTGACAGTATATTTTGTAGGCAAAACACGGCAGCCAATAACGCACGGCAGTGTCCCACAAACAGTAGTGGGTTGAGTGACCAAATTTTTTTTTTTTTTTTTTGAAGGCATTAATACCCCCAGAAAAGCGTTCCACCAATTAACTAACAACCAGGTTCCTACTTACTGCTGGTAATCAGAGACGTGGGGAGTAAGGCAACCTGCCCAACATTTCGCGCTGCCGGCGATCGAACCCAGGTGCTCTCGCTTGCGAGATGAGTGCTCTAACTACTAAGCTACAGGACTTCAGATATTAGCAGTTACAGGCACCAAAGTCTCAGATAAACTACTTCATGATGTGGCCTCTAAACAACAGCAGTGTTACTTGTCCTAATACCTTAGGACGTCCTCCTGATGTAAAAGGTGCTGAACAAATGTAATTTGTTGTTGTTGCTGTCTGTACATTTGAAATAGTTTTATAATTCATTTTCCGTCCTTAAGAGATATAGCAAGCTAAGACTTTGTGTATTCTGGCTCAATGGAGCCTCCACCCCATTGATTACTGTAGAAATAGTCTACAGTACTACAGATCGGCCTGGCGCTGGCCAGAAATCAGCAGTGTCTGGTCTTTGCTGAACTATTATGTGTGCGACCTGCACACTCTATTATGTGTGCGACCTGCTTCACAGCACGTGTGTGCGGGCAGGCTCGAGCTAGTGCAGCCATGGTGTCAGGCAGAGCAGTGCAGTTGCCAGGTATAGAAGGAGACCCCACAGAAGGCCAGAGAACAATCCAAGGTTACAACTTATTAAAACATTTTAATTTCACCATATTGGTGCCTGAAAACTGATTTTCCACAGAGATGTGGGAATCACTGTAAAAACTTGTGTAGCTTAAAAACAACAACTTACAATTAAATAGCGCGCCTCACGCAGGGTAGTGTCTCAGAGCAATTGACAGTGGTGGAGCATGATGCTGAGCTGGGGGGCAGGTGGTCAAAGGCACGGTCGAAGAGGACCTGAAGGTAGGGAAGGAAGGGGCAAGGCAGAGGAATAGAGGAAGACTGTTCCACAGTTTACTGTCAGCGACTGCCCCCCAGACTGGCTCTCACCTGCCTGTCCACGCTGTCCCTTTAATTCACTGTGACTGTTAAAGGGGAGGTTGCCTTCTGTTTTTGGTCTGGGGTCATGATGCCTTCCACCCACTGCACAATAACAGTTGTGACAGAATCTGAGGCCTTTTGAGGGATAAAACAATTGATTTTATGAGCAAACAACGGAGGCATCTATTGCAGAAGATCGATCAGACAGTCAGAAGGGACACGGGAACACAGCCTCGGCGAGAAATCCAATGCCCTATGTTCAAAATATGAAGGATAAAAACATACTGATATTAGGGTGGGGGGGGGGGGGCAGTGCCAAGCTTAATCTCTCAACACAAGACCCAATTTCTCAGGCAAGCAAAAAAAATATGAAATTACATTTGTATAGCCCTTTTCATGTCAGGAGAATGTCCCAAGGCGCAGGTTGATACAACACCAAATAATGCCTCAGATGTCCCGACTGGCCTTGCCCAAGCTAAGGTTCTGCTGGTATACACAGCACACAATGGATACCATGTACAACAACAAATTGCATTTATACAGCACCTTTCACATTGGGAGGACGTCCCAAGTGGCTTGACAGTCAAGGTTTCAAGACTTTGGTGGAGTCCTGTAGCTCAGTGGTTAGAGCACTCGCTTTGCAAGCGAGAGACCTGAGTTCAATTCCAGGCAGAGGGCAAAACCTTGGGCAAGTTTCCTTACTCCACACAGAGCCTAATAATAATCCCTCCAAAACCAAAAACAATAATAAATTGGTCATTTTCAATCCATGACTGTTTGTGGGACATTGCTGTGCGCAATTGGCTGCCGCGTTTCGCCCACAAATATACAGTCAATTCACTTTACAGTATATTCTGTGAAGCACTTTGGGACGTCCTCCTGACGTGAAAAGCGCTATATCAAATGCAAGGATTATTATTATTATTATTATTATTATTATAAGGTTTGTACTGAAAGGTACTTACAACTTCTTGTGTTTTATTACAGGGAGCCTCCCAACAGGAGCACTTGCCCATCACTGTGTATCAGGTAAACTTATCTTAAAACAGTGGAGATGGAATCATGGAGCACAGGCGCAAATCCAGAAAGTTAAAGGAGAAAGAAGCAGACAGCCTCAAGGCTGACTGAGGGAGCAGGCCACAGAGTGCCACAACACAGGCACAAGCTGTGAACCAGCAAAATATCTGCTTACAGGAAACCACAACCAGATTTAGTTAAATCCATTACACACACACAATTAAACATTTGATGTAATTAGCTTCACCCACAAAATATACAGTTAATTCACTTTACAGTATATTCTGTGAAGCGCTTTGAGACAGCTTGACGAGGTGATAAGGAGCAATGTCAAATGCAAGGATTATTATTATTATAATCTGATTGTTTTACTCAGTCTGTAAATGAACACAAGTGCTATCTTTCTCCTTTTCTCCCCCTCCACCCCCCACCCCAGACACAGCAGCTGCCCTCGGACAGATTGAAGGGGAGTGACTGGAGGGACTGGGACACTGGGATCAAGCGTTTGACACTGAGGTGAGATAATCCTCCCGACTGGTTTGATTAATCCGTGGACTCAATTAACTTTTAATCATCCCGGCTTTTCTTACAGTACAAAAGAAAAGGAGGCACGTTTGATCATTTTAATTCACAATTCATTAACCCTTAAAAAGAGGGAATGTGATCATTTATAAGCAAGGTTATAAATGGGTGAGTTAACTGAGCACCAGTGAGGCCATGTGTACACTTACACTATTTGAAAGGTTATTCCATTAAATCATAATCCTCTAAACAGTTCTAAACAGAAAGGATCCTCTTTTGGGGCGGTAAAAAGAGGAGCTAGCAAACTGGCTCGGTATTGAAACTTTTCACTTTGATGGAAAGCAAAGGTGTAGTGAACAGTATTTTGAGAGATTACCCCCAACAGGTTTCACAAATTACTTACTCTATTGGAGTGGACAATGGATATTCTGGTGTCCAACGCTGCTCTTTGTAAGAGCCAAAAGACAAAATAATTAATTGCAGTAAATCTGGGTGGGAGAGGTTAAAGGAAAACTGTAGGTGGCCACGCAAATGACTTGATTGATGTGGAGTAACACAAAACATTGGCTCCAGTACAGAACTGAAACTGAACATCCACCAGGGAATGTCACACATTATACATCAGAGCAATAGATCATAATAACTCAGTCATCATGTCTCCCAACTGTTCAAAGCAAGAGCTTCTGTGCGCTGAGCAACCCTTTAGAGCTTCAACCCAACATCACCCCCCATGAAGCCAGCTCAACCCTCTGTGGCAGTCAGTCCCAACAGCTCACCACTGACAAGAAACTGTGCCGCGTTTCACCCACAAAAAATATATACAGTCAATTCACTTTACAAGATATTCTTTGAAACGCTTTGAGATGATGTGATAAGCTGCTATATCAGATGCAAGTATTATTATTAGAAGAAGAACGAGGATAAAAGCAAGGATTTAAAGACAAACAATATGTAGAAAGCAATCGCCCTGGAAATCCTAAGACTTTGATACAAGACAAAAGAATTTCAGCAATTAAAGGGTTAGAGAAGCTTTTTGTTAAGAAAAAATAATTTTCCTTTAACGGACATTGAATTCAACAGTGAGCAATTTCTGCAGTCATTACTGCGAGTAGATAATGAACTCCGGCACAATCTCTCAATACAAGAGTCAGCACTTTGAGAACTCATTTCTTGACATCACCGACCTACATTTCCTTTCAAATCTCACAGCCACAGCTTAAATCTCAGCCTTTTCCCCAAAAAACATGCCCCAGGAAGACAACGGTGCAGAGAGCCATTAACAGCAGATTCTAAATGGAGTTGGGGCGAAGAGAAACCCAATCACTGATAACCAGGAGTTATTACAAATGAGAAATTACAATACAAAGTTATATTTATAAATGTGAGTGTATGTATGTGTGTACCAGCGCCCTGGGACGTCCTCCCAAAGTGAAAGGCCCTCTATAAATGTAATTTTGTTGTTTTTGTGTGTGTGTGTGTGTGTGTGTGCACATGCATGTACGTGTGTGTGTATATATATATATATATATAGTAGCACCATCACATCAGGAGGCCGTCCCATGGAGCTTAACAAGCCCTAGCTAGACACCCAAACTGGGGGTGGGAGAGATGACTGAAAGTGCGGTCAAAGAGGTTGGTCTTGGGACGGACCTTGAACAAAGTGAGCTAGGAAGTGGTTCGGAGGGACTCCAGGATCGAATTCCAGAAAGTGGGGGCAAAGAGAATGAAAGCCCGACAGCCCGTCGGGCTTTCATTCTCTTTGTGTGGCTGGGGACATGAAGCAGGTTGGTGCCCACTGAGCAAAGAGCAATTGTTGCCGCCCCAAACACCTCAGCCCTGGACCCTGGCAGTCTGGAAATGAATGATGGATGCTGGCTTTCGGCACCGAGGAACTCTGCACATTTCTTCATTTAAGCAGCAATAACTTATCCATAAGTATTTATATACTGGCAGAACAGGCTCGAGGGGCTGAATGGCCTACTACTGTTCCTACATTATTATAGCCAGCTTGTTGGTATATTGATACAAACTCTTGCATTTTGTTGTGTATAATTGGTGACAATTAGCTGCTAACTTTATAAGCTTCTAGTCTGATGACACAGCCTCTATATGCTCTCTCTCTCTCCAACCCCCCTCCGAATGAATCCCATCCCAGCTGATGTTGACAGCGATAGATACGTCTTGAGGTTCATAGTAAGCATTTCACCCCAAGGGTACGCAGATTATGGAGCACTTCAAATGACATGCACTCTGCTGCAGATCAATTCAGGAACCCTCCCGCCAGTCCTCACACTTACAAGCAGGGCATCGCATTGGCATCTATCATATCCCTGCAGCTTATAGTCATTTACACATTAATTTCCTTGCTCCTATACAACAACAAGATTACATTTGTATAGCGCCTTTCACGTCGGGAGGACGTCCAAGCCAGGCTGTATTGTGGGATGAGAATTTGAAGGGCAAATGACCCCTGTACTGTATTTCACCCATGTCTCTCTTTAGCAGGCTCCAATCTATTCAGCAGGTAGCAGGGAGAACACAGGATATGTCTTTTCATCACATTCAACTGTCGGAAGCCAGGGAAGCAGAATTCCTCCTTTACTCCACCAGCAGCTGTTAATGAGATGCTGGCTAAACGGTTGTCATGGCGATAACTGCCAAGGCGTTCTGTCAGAAATGCATCAACCTTCACGCCTCGACTCGATCCGCTATGTCTGCTGGAGATGACACAGGTACAGTACAGGCTGTGGTCTGTACAATGTTAATCCTACCGGTACGATGGAAAGTGACCCACTAAACAAACTCAACACAAAGGTCACACTTAGAGAAATAGCACTGGGACTGTCAGTCAGGAACAGGGAGCAGGGTGAGACGGTTTAAACAAAGGTCACTAAATAACCAAATTATTTAGTTTGTTAAAATAGGAATGAACAGACGAATGAAGGAATATTTGGAGACGTAGGGGATACGAGGCACCATGTGCGCTCACGCTCACGGGTGCACTGGGACGTCAAAGAACAGAAACATCAAGTGCACCTTTTGTACAATGATCAGACGAAATAAAAGGGGTAAAGTATTTCTACCACTGCGATTCCCTCCTTTGGAAACATCACGTAAGTTTAAGAGGTTTACAGGACAACAAGCACATAATGTACAGCAGCCTCAAAGCCAACGCTATTCAGCTACGTTCTAAGAAGGCGGTGGGGGGTGGGGGGGAGCGGAAAGAGAATGTGTGATCTCTTAAAAACATTACCCAGAATTTTGTCCCAACTCCTTGATAAAAACTATTTTGCTCTCACTCAGCCCTCACTGATGCTCCAGATCAGGGATGTCCAACTGCTGCCGAGGGACTGATGACCTATTTGAGAAACGTCCACGGGCCTCATAAGTAATATCTTCGTGTTTCCCTCCCAGAAACACAACATAACACAGAGTCCTGTAGTTCAGTGGTTAGAGCACTCGGTTTGTAAGTGAGAGACCTGAGTTCAATTCCAGGCAGGTCAGGGCGAAACCTTGGGCAAGTTTCCTTACTCCACACAGAGCCTAATAATAATCCTTCCAAAACCAAAAACAATAATAAATTGGTCATTTTCATTCCATGACTGTTTGTGGGACATTGCTGTGCGCAATTGGCTGCCGCGTTCGCCCACAAATATACAGTCAATTCACTTTACAGTATACTCTGTGAAGCGCATTGGGACGCCTAGAAGACGTGAAAAGCGCTATATCAAATGCAAGGATTATTATTTATTATTATTACAAATATACAGTCAATTCACTTTATAGTATATTTTGTGAAGCGCAGAGACGTCTAGAAGACATGAAAAGCACTATATCAAATGCAAGGATTATTATTATTAATGGGTTATGGAGGGAGAGGGTTGGCCGGACGAAATGGAGATGGGGATAAGGGATTAACCCGGACAATGGATTATTTTATAGGGATCATTATTTCTGCTCAGTGATGGGGTTGTACACTTTTGGAGAGAAGGGCAAGACTCATTATCTTCCTTTTGCCTTAGAGGACAGCTCTACACTACTACACAACAATCCACTAGCCCAGGGCTAACCCCGACCCTAAACAGAACAGGCTTGGGAGCTGGGCCTGCGGGTGGCGCTCTGTGGCTGCCTGCCTGAGCCAGCGGGACACTTTCATCTGATTTGTGGGCTGTAAACTGAAATGGGACTCCGGGTCATTTCACCCAGTGCTTTGCAATATGCTCACAGCACACGTCACGCGGCCGATCATTTGATAAACAGCACGTCTGAAATGAGAGAGATTCTCAGAGGTTAAGAGCAAAGGCTGGAGTTCCATTGATTTGTGCTATTATGTTGCAGGAGTTCTGCATTAGTGTGGAGCAAGCAGCGGGGAGCTTGGGTTTCTGGGGCAATGTGCTGAGCAAAGGTGCTAGAGAGGCGCAGGAGAACAGTAAGTCAAGCTACAGGGATTGTTTGAGGAATTTTCATGCCTTCACAGCAATTATGGAATCTGTCATTTTATTTTACTAAATGCATTGATTCAGAGTTCTATTTTTCTTCATCTTCCCTTCATTTTAAACCATTTGTAAAACATATCCACTGATGCCTTTGCCCATACCTGCGGTCACATCGTATTCTTCCTCCTTTCATGTTGATTTTAACCATTTCTGTGCTGCACTTTCCAGGCATTTGATGCCACTTGAAAGGTTTTGTACAAAGGAAGCTATTGTCTTTTGACTTTCGTCTTTCCCGGGGCAGTTGTAGTTTTTGATCATTTCTGGATTTAAAAACTACACCCTGTTTAAATTCACTTCAGAGAATGTTTGCAACCCCCTGCCATCTCCACTAAAAAAATCACACTCATCCAGACTTAACCAGTCCAGTGAGTGAATGGTATTTTCCTATGGGAATTCAGGCTGTGGTGCTACACATGGCACTTACATAGATAGTCCCATTTGAAGAGTCAGACAGCCTTATTATCCAGCTCCAGACAACCTTTCATAAACCCAAGTGTAATCACAGTATATAAATCAGAGGTAAATTATACTGTACGTACTCGGTCAAGGTCTGGGTGAACCAGAGCCACGTAGTCATTGCAGGCGATGACATTGCCAAGTGCGGAAAGCCGTTCCTCCACTCTCTGTATGGCCACAGAGTCTGGGAGGCAATTCCGGATGTGCTGCAGCTCCTGGTCTGTGGTGGAGTTGGGCACCAGTAACCCGTGCCGATTGCCTGCGAAGGAGACAGTGAGCGGGTTAGGTCAGGAAAGTACCGACTTGAGAACCAGCACTGAAATCAGAAAGGTGTCCATCGAAAAGGCCTGGCATTGTCCACAGCTATAGTCACTGCTACTTCACTATCATAGAGCTGTATAACAGCTGTACGGTGAAAGGCTGCTGTAAATACACACTGCGGACTCATCCGTGTCTGAAATAAGTCGTCTCTTTGTAAAAATCACATCTAAACGCGAAGTACAATATGGTATGAGCCGTATTGTTAGTTATAATACAACTCAGAGTCACTCTAAATTAGCCTCACAAGCGAATGTCTTCTGATGTCTGATCACATGAGGATGAAGCAATGTTAGTGGAAGAAAGGGAGATTGCGCGACACTATCTCTCATTGTGGAGAATCTTGAATCAGAAGCAATTTTTTCCTCTCACACACACATGCACCCCAAAATATTGAATGCAAAAAAGCACAGTGATCTTGGCTAAACTTTGAGAAGAGCGTGAAAGATTTCACTTCATGTTACACATGTGCAGCTTCCCAAAGAGCTTCTCCAGTCAGGCATTGAGCCACAGACACACATACAGACACACACACACACAGAGCGGCTGATAAAAGATTCATGCCTGTCACTTCCATTGGCTCCGCTTTGTGCTGCTGCACTCGATGGGGATAAATTATACAGGAGGCGGAGAGGAGAGAGGCTGCAGCACGACAACATTCAAAAAGTAAACGGATAAACACCTGAACAAAGAGAATATTGTAATGGATTTGGGGAAACCTGGAGTAACAGGGATCAGGAGCAGTGACAGAGACATGATAGGCCATATGAACTGAGAATGTTCCTTATTTTGCTACGTTTGAAAAGATGATAATAATAATCAGCTGTATTCGAGTAATCAGTACAGCCATATATTCTGGTAAAGGTCATCAACAACAACAACTTGCACTAAAACAGCGGTCTCCACGCCGGGGGGTGTCCCAGAGCGCTTAACAATGGCGGAGCCCAATACCGAGCCAAGGAAAAAGGAAAGGTGGCCATAGGCACAGTAGAAGAGGACAACCCTTGTTACCTGAAGGAATATACTGAAGCACACTATTATTATTCGCCAGATACAGATGTCATGTACTCTACTGCACGCCTTCAATAACAGGAATAAATGTGGAGTATTTCAACCAAGCTAGGGTTTGCACTAAGTTTACTGAGTGGATTGGTACAAATATGCTTTAGGAAGCATGCATTTAAGACAAAATTATTAACACATTGACCAATAGACTCGACCAATAATCTTCTCTGAACTGTAAAATCTGTCCTCCTGATGTGAAAGGTACCATATAAATACAATTTGTTGTTGTTGTAATTGCCAAAAAGCTCCTGTGGGCTAATTTTTCACATGTACTAAATGGTTAAGATACTGGAGTTTGACTCTAACATGTATCACAAAACACCCAGCGTGCTTTAAAAAAAAGCCAGTGACAGCTCCAGTAGTAAAGTGACATCAGGGCACTGTGAGAGGTTTAACAGTCTCCAGCAGAGCATAGCTAAATTCAGCCATCTCTTGATCACTTCAGCCACGACTATTTGTGGGACACTGCTGTGCGCAATTGGCTGTCGCGTTTCACCCACAAAATATAGTTAATTCACTTTACAGTTTATCTTGTGAAGCGCTTTCTCTCTCACTCACCCCTGTATACCAGTCTGTAACAATAAAACCTCACCCTATCCATGTAGGTAGTCACCGCTTAATCTCTCTCAGTGTGCTGGCTGTAAGAGCTGTACACACTGGGTTTGGGGCAGCCCAGCGTCAAGAGAAATCCCTGCTTTCAATTCTGTGCCACATTTAAAAAAAATCTTTTTACTCTGAATCTCCGTTTTTTCTCAACCTCCAGTCAGACAGTCTGAGAGTTGGAGACTGAGGTTATGCATCAATTATTCACACAAAACAGCAACAGACTGAGGAGTTGGCTCAAGTAGTGCAAACATGGTAAGAGACGACCTCAATTCTAGCCAGGCTTTCAGGACTGAGATCTAATTTCACTTTTCAGTTGTAAAGGTCTAAACCAGTCATGGATTTTGCTCCACAGTGAAGGGTCAGTGTGTGAGGTGCAGTAAACGTCCATATCGAGACCTACAACTGTCCATCAACCCCACCCCCTCAAAACAATTCCATGTTACGAAACCAGAAGCACACAAGACAATGGTTTTCTCCAGTGACAAATCTCTCGTGCTCTCTTTCAGACATGGTAAGCTCATCAATCTGTGCTTCCCACAGAACAGCAAAAGCCGTATCTGTCTCACTGACGCTCCTGGATCAATGAAGAGCTATTTATTTTGATCTCGGTGCTTCTATTCAAAGTGGCAGCTCAGGTCTCAGACAAGCCAAAGTGCTTTGAAAGCAGCTATAGTGGAGGAGATCCTAGAAGTCATTAAGCACACCAGCCCCAATATACAACAGCATTAACTGTTGTGAAAGTTCCATCTCTGTGCAAAGGGTGTTTCGGCTGCGTCTGGGGTATTTTGGTCCGCAAAAATATACAATCAATTCACTTTATATTATATTCTGTGAAACACTTTGACACGTCTCGAAGACATGATAAGGCGCTATATATCATATGCTATTATTATAATAAGGTATGGTCAGAGCTGGGCAATGTGGCGGTTATGAAAAAAAGTGGTTCTGGCCAAGGACCAATGTGGGGAAGGAAGGACAGCTGTGGATCGAACCTGATGCCTAGGTCGCGCACTGATTCAGGAAGTCTGAGGGATAGGCCGGGGAGGTTGAGGAACTCAGAGCTGCAGGATAGAAGACATTGACTGGAGCCAATGTGTATGCCTTCCTTCTTGTCAACATTGAGTTGTAGGAAGTTTTCGCTCATCCAGGCCCTGATGTCTGCCAGACAAGCCATGAGAACATCAGTGGACCTGGAGTCGTAGCTGAAGAAGTAGATTTGTGTGTCACCCCCATACATGTGGCAGTTGACCCCATGACTGTGAATGACATCGCCAAGAGGGAGCATATAGAGGAGGAAGAGGTTGGGGTCAAGGATGGAGCCCAAGGGTATACCATAGGTGACTGGACGGGAGAAGAAACCTTTTGAGGAGGTAAAGTGAAGGCGTTTTGAGCTTCTGGTGCTGGGGCCTAGGAGTACACTTCTGAAGAGAACACTGGATCCAGGCCGCAAGATCCACTAGTGTTATTCTGAATTTAATCATCAATACCGCCAGAAATTCAGAGCTGGAACATGAGCAATGTGCAGGCAAAGCAGCAACGCTGATCTCAACAACTCCGCTTCCTGCTGACTATTCTTAAAGAAAGAACTTGCATTTTTATAGCACTGAAATGTCTCAAAAGCCTTTCAAGTGACTGTTTTACATAGAATCACACGACAATTAACATAAAAAAGTGTGGGGGCCCAGACACAGATGTGAAATAAATAAGTGATTAGTTTAGACAATTCCTAGCTAGGACATCAGAAGAAAACTCCCTTCTCTTTCAAATAGTGTCGTGGGATCTAGAACTTCCACTCAGACAGACAGATGTGATCTCAGTTTAATGTCTCATGTCAAGAATTGTGTGTGTGTTGTGCGTGTGTGGTGGTGGGGGGGGGAAAGAAAAAAAAACTTACCGACACACATTCTTCCAATAATTCTACATCCTGCTATTGATGCGTGGACCACAGGTATAGACTCTGACAACTCCCCTTCAAAGACCCTGAAACAAAATACAAGGTCCATTATTATGGAGCAAATCAACAGCCAATTCTCACTTTATGTTCAGAATAATCCACTGGTTGTCGCTCCCTGTTGTCAGTGCATCTATCCAGTGAGAAGCAGGCAGCCCCACACAGATTGAGAAACCCAAGTAGTTTGACTCCAGGTCTGTGTCGAGTTAGATAATAGCTTGGGCAGCATTAAGGGCATTACAATTGGCCTCAGCAGCACAGTATGAAATGAAATGATTGTTATCTGTTATCCAGTAACCAGATTGGGAGAAAAATATCTGGAAACCACCCAGAAACTCCCCACGGTGACCCATTTAGGATTAGCAACTGCTGAGTGGGTGCAAAATTCACCTTCTGGTCCTGGAGCCTAGGAGTACACTTCTGAAAGCAACACAAAAATCCAGGCTACAAGCTCCACTGTAGTGTTAGGCTGGATTTAATCATCATTACCTCCAGTAATTCAGAGCAGGAAAAAAATTGACTTCTCAATCCAAAAACCACATTGAACGCTCCCCCGTCAAGCTCGATTATACAGCAGCAATTCAATGTGAACACGCACCAAGTCAAAGGTAGCATTCAATATTTATATACACAGGCCGTCCCTCCAATAAAGAGACCCTGTGTAACCAGTGCCATGTATAGATCAGGTTTCATGGTATTCCAAATATTGTAGCCATGTGGCAACCTTACAGCCTTGTGCAGAATCAAAGACATATTACATTTACATTTTTTTAAAAATTGATGCAGTTCCTTTAACTACCTTCAGCAAAATGAAATATGGGAACAATCAAGTCATGATTTTTTTATTAAATAAAGCTCATTATTACCTTCTTTATATAGAAAATAAATATTAAATTAATCAAACGATTCTTTTTTTAAAAAATACACAGATTTAAAACCAAACCGCCCTGGATGAATAAGGAAATTGAGATTAAATGTGAACAACAACAACAACAAGAAGATTCCATTTATAAAGCGCCTTTCACGTCAGGAGGACGTCCCAAGGCGCTGCACAGTTGGGTCATGACCCGAGCAGGGGGGAAATGGTCAGGGTGAGGGGAGGGAAGGGAGGGAGCGAGCAGGGGGAAATGGTCAGGGTGAGGGGAGGGAAGGGAGGGAGCGAGGAGGGGGGAAATGGTCAGGGTGAGGGGAGGGAAGGGAGGGAGCGAGGAGGGGAAGAGAGTCGAGAGGGGAGCTGAAGGCTCGGTCAAAGAGAAAGGTTTTGAGACCGGCCTTGAAGGAGGAAAGGGAGGAAGCGGCGAAGGCACTGGGGGATGGAGTTCCAGAGCCTCGGGGCTGAGAGGCTGAAGGCCCGACCACCGATGGTAGGGCGGTTGGGGCGGGGGACGTGGAGCAGACCGGAGCCAGAGGAACGGAGGGTACGGGCAGGTAGGTAGGGGGATAGTAGGTCGGAGAGGTAGGAGGGAGCAAGGCCGTGAATGGCCTTGTAGGTGAGGATGAGGATCTTGAAATCAATCCTCTGGGGGATGGGGAGCCAGTGGAGGCGAGGGAGGGTGGGAGTGATGTGGTCCCGAAGCCTGGTGCGGGACAGTACACGAGCTGCAGAGTTCTGAATGACCTGCAGCTTGTGGAGGGAGGGCCGGGAAGGCCGGCGAGGAGAGAGTTCCCATAGTCCAGCCTTGAGGTGACAAAGGCGTGAACCAGGGTTTCAGCAGCGTGAGGGGTGAGGTAATGCCGTAGTCTGGCGATGTTCCGGAGGTGATGGAAGGCGGTGCCAGTTGTGGTGCGGATGTGAGGGAGAAAGGACAGCTCAGGGTCGAACAAAACGCCGAGGTTCCTGACTGGCTTTGAGAGGTGGAGAGTGCGGCCTTGGATGCTGATGGTGTCAGCGCCTGAGGTGCGGAGGCGCTGACGTGAGCCAATCAGGAGGGCCTCGGTTTTTCGCACGTTGAGCTGAAGAAAGTTGTCTCTCGTCCAGGACTCGATGTCGGACAGGCAGCTGTCAGGACATCGGTGGTCGTGGAGTTGAGAGTAGAGGAGGAAAGGTAGAGTTGGGTGTCATCCGCATACATGTGGAAGTTAACTCCATGTCTGCGGATGATGTCACCACAGGGGGAGCATATAGAGGGTGAAGAGGAGGGGACCAAGGACAGAGCCCTGAGGGACACCACATGAGACAGTACGGGGGGTGGAGGAGAAGCCATTCGTTGAGACAAAATGAAGACGGTGAGAAAGGTACGACCTAAACCATTCAAGGACAGTGCCTTGAAGGTTGAGGTGGGAGGACAAGCGGTGGAGTAGGATAGCGTGGTCGACCGTATCGAATGCTGCCGATAGGTCGAGGAGGACGAGGAGACAGAGGGAGCCCTGGTCACAGATGGTCAGGATATCATTGGTGACCTTGACCACAAATACAAATTTGACCTTGACCACAAATTGTGGACCTTGAAGTCCACAAATACAGAAGATAATCAAATAGAATATAGAAAGTACAGAGGAAAACTGAAAAAGGAAAAAAGGAAAGAGATTGTATGAGAAAAGATTAGCAGGTAACATGAAAGGAACCCGAATGTATTTTATAAACTACAAAGAATAAAAGTTTAGTCAAAGGTAGGGCCCAATTAGGGACCACAGAGGAAATCTTCTTATGGAAGAGGGCATGGTTGATGTACTGAATGAGTACTTTGCATCTGTCTTCACAAAAGAAGATGCAGCCAATACCACAGTATCGGAGGAGAGGGTAGAGAAATTGGATAAGAATAAACTGAGAGGAGGTACTAAAAAGGTTATCGGTGCTCAAGGTAAGTAAGTCACCTGGTCCGGATGGGATGCATCCTAGATTACTGAGGGAAGAAAGGGTGGAAATAACAGAGGCTCTGGCCACAATCTTTCAATCCTCCTTGGACACCAGGGTAGTGCCAGAGGACTGGAGGGTTTCAAACGATACTACGCTGTACAAAAAAGGGACAGCAGGATAAACCTGGGAACTACAGGCCAATCAGCCGAACGTCAATAATAGGGAAACTTCTGGAGACTATAATCCAGGACACAAAATAAATTTTCACTTAGAAAAATATTGGTTAATAAAGGACAGCCAACATGGATTTGTTAAAGGCAAATCATGTCTAACACACCTGATGATTTTTTGATGAAGTAATGGAGACAGTGGATGAAGGTGGTAGTTTATATGGATTTTCAAAAGGCATTTGATAAAGTGCCACAAAAGAGACTTGTAAGCAAAATAGAAGCCCATGGTATTAAAGTGCACTGACATCATGGATACAGAACTGTCTGGGAGACAGAAAGCAGAGAAGTGGTGAACGGTTGTTTTTCTGACTGGAGGGAAATGTGCAGTTGTGTTCCCTAGGGGTCGGTATTGGGACCACTGCTGTTTTTGATCTATATAAATTACCTGGACTTGGGTATAGGGAGTACAATTTCCAAGTTTGCAGCTAGGAAAAGTAGCAAACAGTGAGGAGTATAGTAGCAGACTGCAAATGGACATAGACGACTGGTAAAATGGGCAAACAAGTGGCAGATCCAAGTTTAATGTGGAGAAATACGAATTATGGGATGCATTTTGGGAGGAAGAATGAGGAGAGGCAATATAAGCTACATGGTAGAATCTTAAAGCCGGTGAAGGAACAGAGATACCTGGGGGTTCATATAAGTAAGTCTTTGAAGGTGGCAGGACAGGTGGATAAAGCTGTTATAAATGCAAACGGGATCCTAGGCTTTAAATAAGGGCATAGAATACAAAAGTCAGGAAGTTAAGATGAATCTTTATAAACCACTGGTTAGGTCTCAGCTAGAGACTGTGTTCAGTTCTGGACACCACACTTTAGGAAGGATGTCAAGGCATTGGAGAGGGTGCAAAGGAGATTTACCAGTATGATACCAGGAATGAGGTACTTCAGTTATCAGGAGAGGCGAGAGAAGCGAGGATTATTCTCATTGGAGCCGAGAAGGTCTTGACTTAAGGCGACTTAAGAAGGAGACTTAACAGAAGTTTTCAAAATTATGAGGGGATTCAATAGAGTGAATGTGGAGAAACTATTTCCACTGGCGGGTGGGTCGGTAAACCGAGGACACCGATTTAAAATAGTTGTTAAAAGAAACAGAGGGAAGGTGAGGAGACATTTTTTTTACACAGCGAGTTGTTCGGATCTGGAATATGTTGCCTGAAAGGGTAGTGGAAGCCAATTCGATAACAGCTTTTAAGAGGAGTAGATCATTATTTGGGGAGGACAAGTTTCAGGGCTATGGGGAGAGCGCGGGGGAGTGGGATTGAAATGGATAGTTCTTTTCAAAGAACTGGCACAGACACGATGGGCCGAATGGCCTCCCTCTGTGTGTATAATTCTATGACCATCTGGAAACAGGATTCTAGGAACTGCAGTATTGCATTACTGAGTCATACGTAGCAACAATTAAAACGGTTATTGTCTAAACAATTTTAATCAACTGATCCCTAAGCCCAGAGGCTTGTACCACAATAATAATAATCCTTATCACGTCTTTGAGAAGTCTCAAAGCACTTCACAGAATATAAAACAAAGTGAATTGACTGTATATTTTGTGGGCGAAATACAGCAGCCAATTGTGTACAGCAGTGTCCCATAAACAGTCGTGGATTGAGTGACCAAATTATTATTATTTTATTTATTGAAGGGACTATTACCCTCAGAAAGCGATCTGCCAATAGACTAACAACTGGGTTCCTACTTACTGCTAGATAAACAGAAGTGTGTGTGAAGGAAGGAAAATGATCTAAGGTTTCACCCCATCCAGCAATCGAACCTGGGCCCTCTGACTTGCAAGGCGAGCATGCTAATCACTACCAACTACAGGCAAATCTTGTCAACCGATATTCACCCACATGTATCTTCAGTGGAGGTTGGGGGATGATGATCAGGAGTCCGAATCCTGGCTGGTCTACTGACTCCCTAACCTGGGAACAAACTGCAGTATTCACAGTACCTTTTGGCCGGGTAAATTTAAAACAGCACCAGAGAACGTGGAATGAATATCACAAGGCCATACAGATTGAATGAGATGTTTAAAAGGGAGATGGATGGATGCCTACTTGGCAAGTACCAGACATGTAGAAAAGGAGGGGAAACGGCATGAATGATCTGTCAAGAAACAAACTGGAGGAACATGCATGATGAGCTAAACGGCCTCCTGCAATCTGTGTACTCTTCTTAGTGAAGTAATTGGACACACAATACAATTTTTCAATGAGCATGATCCATGAAGGTGCAATACTTTAGGATTTAACTGTAACAAACAGGCATGAATTGCTGCATGTGTTAAACTACACTACAGAGAGGAAGCCACATACAGTGAATGTACCATTTCTATTTATCCATTCATCTGAATAATCATTCTATTGAAATTCCTTACATAAGGCTCACAGGGTCAACAAAACATCCAACTCAACAGCTACTACACAACCCATGACATCCTTCAAAAAGAGAAGGGAGATTCTCCAGGCCGGTGTCCTCGCCAACTATGCTCCAGATAAAGACACCTCATCAATGACTTGTGGGACATTGCTAGCACAATGTGAGTCAACGCACTGGAAAGGAATTATTTGTATTTGTAAGTATTTTAACTCATTTCTATGTAAAAAGGCTATTTTAAAAATGCACTCTTCTTTCTCCATCTAAAACACCTGGCCAACTGAGACAGTAGATAAGACAGTAAATATCAGGTAAAGATGCCAGGATTCAAAGTACCAGTCCTATGGAATCCTGTAGCTCAGTGGTTAGAGCACTCGTCTTGCAAGCGGGAGACCTGGTTTTATATATAATAATAATACTTGCATTTGATATAGCGCTTTTCACGTCTTCTCGACATCTCAAAGCACTTCACAGAATAGACTGTAAAGTGAATTGACTGTATATTTGTGGGCGAAACGTGGCAGCCAATTGCGCACAGCAGCGTCCCACAAACAGTCGTGGATTGAAAATGACCAATTTATTATTGTTTTGGAAGGATTATTATTAGGCGTGTGGAGTAAGGAAACTTGCCCAAGGTTTCGCCCTGCCGGGAATTTGAACCCAGGTGTCTCGCTTGCAAGGCGAGTGCGCTAACCACTGAGCTACAGAACTCCACGTTTTGTTTCCTGGGCAAGGCGAAACATTGGGCAAGTTTCCTTACTTCACATGCATCTGTTTACCTAGCAGTAATAATATAATAATCCTTGCATTTGATATAGCGCTTTTCACGTCTTCTTGACATCTCAAAGCACTTCACAGAATAGACTGTAAAGTGAATTCACTGCATATTTGTGGGCGAACGCGGCAGCCAATTGCGCACAGCAATGTCCCACAAACAGTCATGGATTGAAAATGACCAATTTATTATTGTTTTATTTTGGAGGGATTATTATTAGGTGTGTGGAGTAAGGAAACTTGCCCAAGGTTTCGCCCTGCCTGGAGGAACACAGGTGTTAGTCGATTGGAGGATCGCTTTTCCAAGGGTAATAATTCCTTTTTTTTAAAAAATCCACAACTGTTTATGGAACATTGCTGTGCGCAATTGGCTGCTGGGTTTCGCCCACAAAATATATCGTCAATTCACTTTACAGTATATTTTGTGAAGCTCTTTGAGACATTCGTCACCTCCGGACTGTATTCTCAAATGCCCTCTTGCCAGTCTCCCCAGCTCCACCATACTCAGGATCCAACTGATCCAAAACTCTGCCGCCCGCATACTAAACTCTGTACTCCAGTTCTAGACAAGCTCCACTGGCTCCCCATCACCGAACGGATCGATTTTAAGATCCTCACACTCGTTTTAAAATCCCTTCATGCCCTGGCACCTCTCTGACCTGCTTACCCCACAACCCAATCCGCTGTCTACGCGAGACTGGCTCCGGCCTTTTGCATGTCCCACATGCCCTCCGTTCCACCACTGGTGGCCGTGCTTTCAGCCATTACACTCCAAAATGCTGGAATACTCTTCCTCTATCCCTCCGCTTTGCCCCTTCCTTCCCCATTTTCAGATCATGCTCGAAGACCTTCCTATTCGACCGTGTCTACGGCCACCTCCCCCCAACTTGGAGTCTTGCTCCACCACTGTCAAGTGATATAGTATCTGTCCTGCGTGGGGGCGATATATAAATGCAAGTTTTTCTTGTTGTTATCTCGAAGATGTGATAAGGCCCTAATATCAAAAGCAAGGTTTATTGTAACCATATTTATAAATAATTAACTGCTGGAAGACAACAACAACAAGATTCCATTTATAGAGCGCCTTTCACGTCGGGAGGACGTCCCAAGGCGCTGTACAGTTGGGTCAGGAGCTGAGCAAGGGGGAAATGGTCAGGGTGAGGGGAGGGAGCGAGGAGGCGTTAGAGAGTCAAGAGGGGAGCTGAAGGCTCGGTCAAAGAGAAAGGTCTTGAGACCGGCCTTGAAGGAGGAAAGGGAGGAAGCGGCGAAGGCACTGGGGGATAGAGTTCCAGAGTCTAGGGGCTGAGAGGCTGAAGGCCCGACCACCGATGGTAGGGCGGTTGGGGCGGGGGATGTGGAGCAGACCAGAGCCAGAGGAACGGAGGGTACGGGCGGGTAGGTAGGGGGATAGTAGGTCGGAGAGGTAGGAGGGAGCAAGGCCGTGAATGGCCTTGTAGATGAGGATGAAGATCTTGAAATCGATCCTCTGGGGGATGGGGAGCCAGTGGAGGCGAGCGAGGGTGGAGTCACGAGGAAGTGTGTAAAAGGCCAGGATGTTAAGACACATTTACGAAATACCTTATGCTGTAATGGGAAGGCAGTAGGGTACGAAACTCTGGTAAAATTAGATCAAATGGTTCAAGGAGACCTGCTTGACATGTCCTAGTAACCTTTTTCAGGCAACAGGATATCATCCAGGTCACAATTGTAAATCCGGGGAGCTTTGAAAACAACAACGGGGCGAAAGGTGGAATCCTCTACCACAAGCTATGGCAGATTTGTGTCAAATGGAAATTGCAGAGATTCTTGAAGCTTTTCTGATCAGATAGATGACACGGTTGGAAACCCATCACTGTTCTTAAGTGTGGAAATCAGACAGGAGTTATACAGACACCACTGCCACACACAAATGTTCGTGTCTGAAATGGAATGCGCACTTTCTCCCTGGGCAGACAGTCTTATTGTATTCCAGAGAGAATTTGGCACAGGTTAGCAAGAACAACAACAACTTCCACTTACATAGCACCCTCCATGCAGGGTAGCATTAGAGAAAAGGCTTGGGGACTACAAGGAGTGACTGCTGGAGTTTTTAACTAGTTAAACCCCATATAGATTGCCATTACGAGCACTGTCTGGCAGGTTTCCTGCTGCTTGTCCAGAGGAGACCACCAGATTAGGAAATTGATAAGCAGGACATGGTCCTCTAGGAGAGAGTGTGCACACATCCCATTCCAGACATGGGCCAATTCCCAATGTGTATGTGTCAGCATTGTGTGACTCTGTCCGATTTGGAGCAGGGTGATGAGTTTCTGCCTGTGACATTCGGCTAACCAAAACAAAACCTTGAGATGTCAGCCAGGACACGGGATGAAATTCCCGTCTCTTTTTGAAAAGCACTGTGGGTTATATCAAATGCAAGAATTATTGTTATTATATTATTATCTTTAACATCTGCCTGAGCAACCACAAGCAAGAGTAGCTCGGCAAGACATCTCATTGTTAAGCAAGCACGGCATTTCGGACAATGCGGGAGCTCTCTCTCCCCCCATCGTCCGCCCCCAGCACTGCACTGGAGTGTCAGCCTGGATTGTGACATCCGAGTCCCCCCTCATCCCCAACATGGTGGGGTGGGACTACAGTATCAGTAAAGTTACCACAGGGAATAATCGATTTATGGCGGCCACTCGCTCATAACGACTTTGCTTTGATGTGGGCTCTTCTTATCATAACAAAAATCCTTGCATTTGATACAGCGCTTATCACATCACTGAGACGCCTTAAAGCGCTTCACAGAATACACTGTAAAGTGGGGTGACTTATTATTGTTATTATTGAGGCAGAACTCACTGAATCAGATTATTCACCCGCTAATAACTAAGAGAACGTGGGCTGAGCTGAGACCAGTGGTGGTGAGACACGTTAGTTAGTGGGTGTTTAACCCGACTGATGGATGATGTCGTAATAGGAATAGACCAGAGGCCACAGAGCGGCCAAACTGAGGTGAAAGGAGACTATAAACCACTGTAAGAGTTTTCTCCTGATCCCGTCATATCATGGAATATATATATATATATATATGAGTGGGTGGAGGAGGCCGAGCAGCGCTGACTAGGCCTCATCCCCGGACCTCACGTGCCCCGCATTCCCCTGGGCCACGCGAGGTCCGGCGGCGAGGCCCAGCCAGCGCTGGAAGCCCCTCCCCGGGCTCCACTGGATTTATTTATTTTTTACCCGTAGAAGTTCTCGGAGCCGCCGATGGCCACCAGGCAGTAGTTGTTGGCGAGTTTGGCGAAGCAGCCGATCTCGTTGTTGTTCTCGAAGGAGGCGCGAACCGCCATGGCCGGGCGCCGGCTGAGTCTGTGAGGGGTGAAGCCGCCCTCTGCGTGCTCCTCAGGCAACCCCGTGGCTTGCGTCCTCACGTCGCCGCCGCTACGTTGAGCCGCCGCCACAATAGACAGGTATAGACCACTTGCACAGTCGCCATCTTGACGCCGGAAGCCGCTGAGCGCACACGTGTTGTGCCACCGCACGTGTTAGTTTCTCCTCTTCCCCCCGGTACGGTGACAGTGGATTGTGACCCAAAGCTGGACATTCACAGCCATACACCAGAGAGAACGATCACCATTCAGGTTTCTGTGTGTTTCACCCACAAAGTACAGTCACTACACTTTACAGTATATTTTGTGAAGCGCTTTGAGATGTCTCGACCGCGTGAGTAGGCGCTGTATCCAATGCAATGTATATTGGATCAATTCAAGATCCTCACACTCATTTTCAAATCACTTTGTGCCCTGACTATCACCTCCCTACCTCTCCGACCTGCTTACCTCCCACTCTACCACCCGCTGCCTCCGCTTGACTGGCTCTGGCCTCCTGTATGTCCCTCGTCCCCTCCACTCAACCATCGGTGGCCGTGCCACTACTCCCCAAAACTCTGGAACTCTCTTCCGCAATCCCTCCGCCTTGCCTTGCCTTGCCTTGCCGCCTCGCTCCCCACTTTCAAATTGAAGCGTCATGAGACATTTCGAAGACGTGATAAGGCACAATATCAAATACAAGGATTATTATCCCATCTATAGACCTTTGTGATCATGCTTATGGTCACCTCCCCCCTTCCTCTCCTCCTGGCTCGGGGTCAGATTTCGCCACTACCAAGCGCTCCAGGACATTACCCCGCGTAGAGGGCATTATATAAATGCAAATTGTTGGAAAAAAAATGTAATTGATTAATCTTTAATCTGGCAGTCACTGGAGAGATTTGATTGGAGCCAGGTGAGGACTGATATGGTGTGCACCTCATGTAGAATTTGGTGTGGGTGGAGCCATTCGGCTCACATGGACTAAGACCAACCAAACTTGTTCACTTCAACAGTATTGGAACAAAGAGATGGCGCAGCTTTTGTTTGGGATCAAATCAAAACTCAAACCCAAGAGAGGAATTTGTGAACAGGAAATGCTGCCAGTTTATTAGATTGCAGCCGATCCTTTAATCACAAACTGGCTAAATAATTGCATTTGATAAAATACCTCATTATAAGAATTTTGCAGTTCAGAAGGCTATTCAGTCTCAGGCAAACTCTTAAAGAGCCTGTGTGTGAACAAAGTATTGAGATTAATACCTAATTAACATCACACAATCCTTTACCTCCGGTGCCTGTTTGCTGCTAATAGTATTTTAGGAAACAATAATTAAACTCTGCAGTATAATTGAAAAAAAACTGAAAGAAACTTAGCAATTCAAGTTTTAAAAAATCAGGTCACATCTATACAATGAGAATTCAGACATCGCCAGCTCGACCTGGACTAGTGTGGCTGACAAGGAGTGAGTTTAAAGTGTACACTGTCGTGTTTTTGGGGGGTGATGGGGGGGGAGCAGTAGAGTCCTGTAGCTCAGTGGTTAGAGCACTCGCTTTGCAAGTGAGAGACCTGAGTTCAATTCCAGGCAGAGGGCGAAACCTTGGGCAAGTTTCCTTACTCCACACAGAGCCTAATAATAATCCCTCCAAAACCAAAAACAATAATTAAATTGGTCATTTTCAATCTCCGACTGTTTGTGGGACATTGCTGTGCGCAATCAGCCGCTGCGTTCGCCCACAAATATACAGTCAATTCACTTTACGGTGTGTTCTGTAAAGCGCTTTGGGACGTCCTCCGGACGTGAAAAGCGCTGTATCAAATGCGAGGATTATTATTACTATTATTATTATTATCAGTGGGGCTCACGCTGTACCACCTGACTGTTGCTTATGTCTCCCCAGGACCGGAGCGCTCGGACCTGACACGGCACTGCATGTGACGCGCGTGCGCTGCGTGGACCCGGAAGTGTTGTTTGTTGTGAACAGCTGACGAGAGGGGTTTAAAGCCGCAGGTACCGCACTGGGAGGGGAGGGGGGTCCACACCCGCTGGTTATCACCCCACACCCCCCCCTGCAGTGTGTAAAACAAAAATCTATTAATCCTAAACCCCGGGGTTTGCACTCAGACTGCAATGTTAAAAGGCAAATACTAAATTGCATTTGCAGGAACAGAAATATCTGCGCAGTTTGACCTTCCGTTTGGTTTTCATGTGTTCTGTTTGATAGTGACTGTCCGGTTCTACTCGAGAGGCACAGAGTAAACCCATTGCTGGAGTATGACAATGCAGTTTGTCAGTGTTTATTGATACGGTAATTTAGTGGCGTTGCTCAGGTGAGAGAACAAGGAGAGAGCGTTGTTGCTGCAGAGAATTTCTGTACATCGATTGAACGACAACAGCTCCCTCGCACCATCTCTCTTTTCTTCTCTCGCTCCTCCCACTGTACTTTAGGTGAGGTGTTAAACTATTCAATAAAGAACACACCAGATCCAATTGGAAAGGAGAAGGCAGTCTCTTCCGTGGCTAACCATCCTCCAGATAAATTGATTGTTCTCTTTATTGCTGTTTGTGGGACCTTACTGTGAGCAAATTGGCTGTCAGGCAGTCACCAACCACTTGACAGCAATTACTGTGAAGCTTTTTTTTAAAAGATGTTTTGAAGTGTAAAAATCCAATTTATTTTTCATCATAAGTTAGATACGTGATCTCCTTTAGCACAATCCTTGTTGTATAAAATGAACCCAAATAATTGGAACCAGAGAGAGAGATGAACAGAATGCTTTTGTTTCCTCCCCTTTCCCAACAATCCTCCAGGTTAATCTCACACACGAGAGAGAACCTAAGAACAGGAGTGGGCCATTCAGCCCCTCGAGCCTGTTCCACCATTTTATTAGATGATGGCTAATCTGTTCCTATAATAAAAATAATAATCCTTGCATTTGATATAGCGCTTTTCATGTCTTCTAGATGTCTTAAAGCGCTTCACAGAATATGCTGTAAAGTGAATTGACTGTATATTTGTGGGCGAAACTCATTTCCATCTACCCACCTTTGCTCCATGGACCCATCCTTACTCTCCAGCTATCCCATCTTCAACTTCCCATTCTTCTCCAAGGCCCTGGAACGAGTTGTCATGTCCCAGCTTCCTCTCCCACCATTCCCTCTCTGAACCCCTCAAATCGGGTTTTGAAACAGCCCTGGTCAGTCACTAATGACATTTTGAACACCTGTCACCAGGGCGGTCTCTGCCTCCTTGTCCTCCTCGACTTCTCTGCTGCCTTCAACACTGTTGAAAATTCTGATGCTTATTTCACTTTGTGCTTTTGTCAGGTGATGGGCAGCGATCAGAGCAAGCCCCAGGAAGTGTTGGTGGGCCTGGGGCATGGGGTGGCTGGGCAGGAGCAGCGACCCCCGCAGACCCCACGAGAGGCCGTGCCCAGGCCAGAGGCGGACCACCACAACCCGGGTGACATCCCCCAGACACACATCGGCGGCAAGATGGTGGACGACATGCGCTTCATGATCGCGTGCACCAATTGGTACTAAAGGCACAGGGCGGGGGGGCGGCACGGCTACGTGGAGCCCAGGAAATCACTTCTGTTCAGAAGACGCAAGAGAACCCTCCAACCCTCATTTAGTCTCACCGACCTCCCCTCCCCCCAGTCCACCTGGCACTACGTAGGGTTCAGGTGTTTCTGAGCCTGGGGTGGGGGAAATTATCGTCCTCTGCACCCTCCCATGTTAAATGTAAGTTTCCAAATAAAGTGAAGGAGCCTATCTGCGCCTGATGTGTTTTGATTGAGGAGGTGAGGGTGCGGAGTGGGAGGGTAGGGGAAGGGTAGGGTGTGGAGGGGGAGGGGAGGGTGCAGAGGGGGAAGGGAGGGTGCAGAGGGGGAAGGTGTGAATGGGGAAGGTGAGGAGGGGGTGGGGGAAGGTGAGGAGGGGGTGAGGGAAGGTGAAGAGGGGGTGGGGGAAGGTGAGGAGGGGGTGGGGGAAGGTGAGGAGGGGGTGGGGGACGGTGAGGAGGGGGTGGGGGAAGGTGAAGAGGGGGTGGGGGAAGGTGAGGAGGGGGGTGGGGGAAGGTGAGGAGGGGGTGGGGGGAAGGTGAAGAGGGGGTGGGGGAAGGTGAGGAGGGGGTGGGGGAAGGTGAGGAGGGGGTGGGGGAAGGTGAGGAGGGGGTGGGGGAAGGTGAAGAGGGTTGCCCAGGGAACAGTAAATGTCACAGATTGTTTGATGTCTCGCGTGTCCGAGTCACATTTCTTACCTGGTGAAATCCCGACACTGAGAGACTGTGCCGAGCTTCCTCACAGCTTCTCACTGTATCCTGAACTGGAGCCAACATCAGGCAGGAGACACCCATCCATCAAATCAAACCACTCATCTCATTACCCGTAAGATTCCTACCGCCTATCCATCTCTGAATTTAATCACTCATGGTGCAGGTAGTGCTGGGTGAAGAACTGCATTGTCAGAGACCCCGTCCATCGGAGGAGACGTTAAACCGAGGTCCTGTCTTGTGCCTGTTCAGGAGGATGTTAAAGATCCCACAGTGCAATTGGACAAAGAGAAGGGAGTTTCTCCTGGACGCTGCCCTCACCCCTCCGCCTATACCCCTCTCTGTCACCCACTCTCTTGCCCCCTCCCTCTACCTCTCTCTCTGTCTTTAAAGGCATGGCAGCACCTTTGGTGACGTCAGTGAGTGTGTTAGTGGCCACTCTTTAGCTTTCAGGGAAAACTGACCCCTGCCTCTCTGTGTTGCAAAACTCCCCATTCCACCACCCCACTGCCCCCAGTGAGGCTTCACATCGACAATGCTGTGGTAGCAATATATTTTGTTCAATTATTTTATGTAAATTTTTACCAGAATTAACACTTTCCATTGAACATTTACCATCTACTTTCAACTCTTCGCCCACCGTCTCATCAACATTGTCCGTCCCATGAACCGTGCCACCATCTGACTCGTTGCTTTGTTGATGAAGATTCGCAGTTGTCATGCTCGGCACGACAGACTGAGTGAGTGACCGTAACACACCAATGTCCTACCCCGGCAGGTCCACAAGGCTGGCCAGCTCTGTGACAAAGCACTCCAAACAACCGGAACAGGTACAAAGGCTTTGTCCCGCACTAGAACCGAGGTATGTGAGCCATTGAGCGAGGCTCGAGCATGGCTGCCTGGCGTCAGACCCGTGTGCCCGCGACGGCCATGAATTGCCACCTCACTGATTAAAGCGGTCAACCACAATCAAATCCCTATAATGACAGCTCATTGGCAGCTATTTTAAACAGCATGAGTACCGAGGTAGGCCAGGCCAAGACTGGTCACTTACATTTTATTTAATAATGGCTGTGAGGTCACTAACTCCTTCCCCAAACCATACCCCCCCCACCCCGGCCTAACCCCACCCCCATCCCCACCCCCAAAGCAAACAAACCGCAGCTAAAATTCATTATGTACAGTTAAAACTTTGTAATATACAGTTAAAATGAGTTGTTTGCAGTTGTGGGGGTGGTGGGGGGGGGGATAGGGGTAAACAAGGCCAAGATTCAAAGCATGTAATCCAGAACAGTGTGGTCTCACCACTTAACATCATTCCACTCCTTGCCAAACACAGAATAATATTAATGATTAAATCAGTTTCCATGGCCGTTTGTGGGACACTGCTGTGTGCAATTGGCTGCCGCGTTTCACCCACAAAATACAGAGTCACTCCACTTTACAGTATATCCTGTGAAGTGCTTTGGGACATCTTTGATAAGGCGCTATATCAAATGCAAGGTTTATTATTATAATTTCTTGGGAGCCGTGAGATGCCAGTCTGGTGAGAGTGTCACCACACTCGCTCGGGATTGCTCTCCTCGTCACCCTCCTCTGTTCAGCGGAGTCAACGGGAAACCAGCCAAAAAGCGACAGTGACTCCCAGACCCCAGGCTGGCAAAACAAGGCCGAGACCCTCTATATAACCTCCCCCCCTCCCCCCATTCCCCAGCAGCCTTTGGTTACATCCCCATGACAGTCATGTAGTCAATCCAGTCAAACGTGAACAGAGATCAGTCTGATCACAAGCAGAAATAATAATACTGTGATGAAGTTGAGAAATAATTCCTGGATTGCTTATAAACACTATTATCTGCAGAGTAATGAAGTCTTGCACTGCTTTGCTCCCTCTGACGCACTGTGAAATGGTGAACCGTGTTGTTCAGGCCTCAAAGACATGATGACACAGGGTGAGGGTTTTTTTTGGGTTGCATTGGGTGTGGGGTGGGGCGGTGTTGGATGGGAGGGCGGGGGTGGTGGGGGTGAGGGGGAAGGATTCAGCATTGCACTTGATAGGAAATGCCAACACTGCCCCCTCTCCCCACACCTTAGCATGCTGGGGGTGGGGGGGGGGAAGCAAAACGTACAGAAAAAAAGACTTGTTTAAATGTTGACATTCAAGAGAACCTGACCCAACGGCTAACAAACAAACAAAAAAGGGGGGGGGGTGGGGAATTTTTTTTTAAGGCTGTTTAAATAGTTGTAGTAGATATTTTGGCCCCCACTTATTTCAAAATACATTGAAAAAGAACATTTTGAAACTCCTGTGGATTCAGTAATCCTGTTTCCCTACAGTTCGCTTGAAGGTGTAATAAATCCATCTCCTCATTAACCGCGGAGACGCGATCAAGGTCCCAGCAGTGACTTGTTCTTTTCCATCACGCTGACCCCGATGTCTCTCTCTCTTTTTTTCCCCTCAATCAACAGTTTCTTCTTAACCCAAATCCCGTAGTTTTAAAAAGAGTGTGTCTGTCACAGGATTCCTCCAGCATAAGAGAAGAGCGATCAGCCAGCTCAGGGGCTGCTGCTGTTATAGTAAGGACGAGTCTGGGAGATGTTTCCATTCCCACATCATTGTTGTTCTCTTTGCCCCCCCACCACACCCCACTCCCACCTCCCCCACAGCTCGCCCCCTCCTTCAGGTGAGAAGGTCCAACCAACCAACCAATCAACCCAGGCAGGTATCTCCACAGCCTCCACATCACCTGGACAGAATGGCACACCCAAAAGATGGATGAATGAGCAGAGTAAAAGTGTGAGATGTGCACTGCATTGATGGTCCTTTGTTCCATACCCTGCTTCTCATCCAGTAAGCAGAGACGCTGTGAATTGCCCACCATTTCAGTGCTCCTGGGTCCTCGCTAAGTAAACCAGGCCCGGGTTTGAGTTACATTCTCTGCCTCGTTCACGAATAGCCCTCGTGTGAATCAATGAAAAAATTGGTTCTTTGTTTTTTTAAAACATTGTTCTTTGTTTCACTCTTTTCTTTCTCTCGGTGTCTGTGTCTCTCTCTTCTCTCATGTTTGTTCGTTTGTTCGCTGGCTGGCTGGCTCGCTCTCTCTCTCCGGTAGGCCGCAGGTGTCATACCCACTCCTGCACCGAGCGCTTGCAGTACACCAGGCTCTGGTCAGTGCTTTTCTGCTTGAACTGGAAGATGGTGTAGACAAGGACCAGGATACAGAGAGACAGGATGCAGGGGATGACCACGGCGATGGCGTTGACGGTGCTCGGCACGTCATTGATCTGCACCATGATATCCACATCGTCGTTGGGCCGGCGACGATCTTTACTCCTGTCCACGTCCTTGTGGTGACAGCCCATCCAGTCCTTCAGGATGGAACGCGGGTAACCTGGCTCCACCTTCAGCTTCTGGTTGTCAAACTTCCAGTACTGCTTCCCTTTGTAGAAATAGGTGTACGCTGAGAGACAGAGACACAGACAGAGATAGGAGGAAAGCAACTCACAACCAACCTGCTTACTCCCACTGCACTAACCATTGCTACCTCCACTCGGCTGGCTCCGGCCTCCTGCTTGTCCCTCATCCAATCCACTCCAGCCATCCGCGGCCATACTTTAGGCACTATGCCCCGAAGCTTTAGAAGTATCTCCCTCAATTGCTCTGCCTTGCCCCCTCCTTCTCCTCTTTTAGATCACGACTGAAGATCTTCCTCTATGATTGTGCTTATGGTCCCTCCCTCCCTCCCTCCAGCTCAGTGTCAGGCTCCGCCACTGTTAAGCGCTGTTCCCTCGCTCTGCACACGACCCCCAACCCCCGCCACGAGCCACTTACTTCCTTCCTTGCTTACGAAGGCGCCCTGGGGGGCCTCAGGGATTCCCTTCCAGATGGTGATGGGTTTGGGGTAACCAGGATCTGACGCTTGCTTCTCCTCATTGTACCTCCAGTACCTGACAGTGATAATAATACGTATATTTGATGTAGTACCTTATCACGTTGCTGAGACGCCTCAAAGCGCTTCATAGGATATGCTATAAAGTGGAGTGACTGTGTATTTTGTGGGCAAAACGCAGCAACCAATTGCGCACAGCGACGTCCCCACAAACAGTTGTAGATTGTGATTTTTTTNGGAAGGATTATTGCCCCCGGAAAGTGATCCACCAATCGACTAACAACCAAGTTCCTAGTTACTGCTGGTAAACAGGCGTGTGGAGTGAGGAAACTTGCTCAATGTTTAGCCCGGCCCGAGAATCGAACCTGGGTCCTCTCGTTTGCAAGGTGAGTGCTCCAACCACTGAGCTACAGTATGTCACTGATGGAACCGCGGATGGGTGGTCCCGGAGGCAGGGGATGGGATTGCTGGGTGGTCTCAAGGGGGTGGGGAGGAGGGGGAGGCATGAGCGGAGGAGGTCACTTTACTTGTTTCCTTTGAAGAAGTAGGTTTTGCCGACGGGCTCCCAGCGCAGGGCAGCGTCAATACCGTCCCGTGGCAGCCCTCGCCCCAGGTCCACCATCCCATGTGGATACCCCGGCTCCACCGTCACCTCCTTAAACACCCAGTACCTGTCACCTGGCACACACACAGAGAGAACACACGGCAGTGTCAGCAAAACACAAACACACAGATACTCACCAACACACACAGATACTCACTCTCACACAGACACACACCAATACACACATACTCACACACACAAACCCCAATACACACGCGCGCTTGATCAATTGAGCCAAAGGGGATTCTTTACCTGAATCTTGTGTTATTTATGGATTAATCCTGGTGACGTGGGCGGTTAGTGATAGTCTGCAGTGCTCTCCCCTCAGGCCCTATCTTACCCACTCCTGCTGTTTTGTGGAGTGTTTGTGACGAGGGCGATGTGTCTGGTGATGGCTTTGCAGGAAGCTCGGGGCTGGCGTGCCATAACTCAGTGATTAGTTAACCTGGGGGCTTGTCACATGTCACAGTAACCCTGAGTGTGCATCTGTGAGCGAGAGAGGGAGGTAGAGCAGTGCAATCACACAGCTCCCAGACACTGGCTCTTCACTTCCCATCACTGTCAGCGTGGACCCTTTGGCTAAGACACCAGCTCATCCACTCGGTGTGGCACAGGCTCCGGACTCCAGCCCAGACAATCCCAGCCCGGACCACACCGCCCGGACCACCCCGCCCTCACCACCCCGCCCTCACCACCCCGCCTGGGACAGCCGCACTCAGTGAGGAACTAATGCTATAACAAACCCCAGGAACTAGCAAGTGGACTCAGGAATCTCCACAAATGTTAGCAGGTATATTATTGACCACATTAACCGGTGACCACACCTTTCGCCGGTGCCTGCTCTCCTCCCCGGAGCGATTTACTCTAATCCTATTCCCCAGCTCCTCCCTCCGCAAACATCATCACCATCACATTTCAAGTGTAACTAATGGCCTTGTTAATGGACAGATTGCTGGGTTTCACCAGCCCTGGGGGTGATGGACTCTAGGCCCTCAGAAACTTTTGTGTTAAAAATAAAATTCTTCTAATCTGCCCATAAAGCTCAGGGCTCTTGTTGGTGAGTCACGAGATACCGGCAATAATCTCTCACCATTCATCCTCTCAAAACCTTTCATCAAGTTCAACATTGCTACTCTATTCCCTCTTAACCTTCTCCCCTCCAGTGAGATCTCAAAACTTCCATCACAGCCACATTCTGTTATCCTACCAGCGTCCCAGTCAGTCTATTGTACATTCTGTACTGTACACAGGGCAGGTACACTATACTGTACACACACAGGCGCGCACACACACACACACACACCCAGACGCATGCACACAGCCACACATCACCGAGTCACGTGTAGGGAGCTGAAAAAGAGAGTTTGTTCCCATTGACAATATTATATTATGAATATATTATATTATTACATTTTCTGGATGTTACGTTGTGGATGAAAACCGCCGACTGCAGGGATTGTTTGTATCTATTCCCGGGATCAGGAACAATCTGACTTTTACCTTTGAAGAAAACGAATCTACCGTCAGATCTCTCGTATGCAAAAAAATATAGTCAATTCACTTTACAGTATATTCTGTGAAGTCTTGATAAGGTGCTGTATCAAATGCAAGGATTATTATTATATTCCAGGCTGATGTTCCCGTGAGGAGGCTTTAAACCAAGGCCCTCTCTGTGCCCTATTCAGGTGGATGATAAAGATCCCACGGTGGTATTACAAAAGAAAAGGGAGTTTCTCTCTCCCAGTGTCCTGGCAACAATCCTCCAGATAAATTGATCATGGCTGTGTGTGCGACATTGGCAATTCAGAATTGGCTGTTGCATTTGCCTGTAAACAGCCACTGAACTGGACACCCATGCCCTCCGAAGCACTTTGAGACGTTATTTTGTTGTAGGTGCTGTGTTGAAAGAGGGAATTTTTATTGATCAATCTTATCGTGTGGCACCGTTGGAAAAGAGAAGGGAATTGTGTTGACAACGAAGCCTTGGGGAACAACAAAGGTCCATTTACCTGGAACAGGCAGCTGTAGATCGTCATGTGGAGTAGAAGTTAATTGAAGTATTTTTAAATCTGAGAAATATCCTAACAAAACCTCCCACTTTCTCTCCTCTCGCTCGCCAGTTGGGCAGCGATGTTGCTGGCTTCTCTCTGACAACACACCCAGTCTCCTCTCCCCGCCCGGGAGGGAATGAATAGAACTATGTTCTGGAAGTTGCAGTAATCATTCGCTTTGACTTCCAGGAACCAGAACTTGGAGCAAAATGATGACAAACCAGTGCTGAGCTGCTGTGGCTACCGGGGAATTGTCAGAGACATTGGGGAGAAAAGTTGCCCTCTCCCAGGGCTGTGGAGGAACCTTCACTGGGCCTCCTCAGAAGCTCTGGTTGGAGGAGTGTTAATCCCACATAAACCTCATGCTGATCCAGTCAACCGCAGGCTCTGAGTGCTTCTGTTAAACTCTCTCCTCCAGATAAGAACATAGGAACAGGTGTAGGCCATTCAGCTCCTCGATCCTGTTCTGCCATTCTTTCAGATCATGGTTGATCTACACCTCAACTAATTACCCTCCTTTGCCCATATTC